>NC_134358.1:473784509-474059509 GCF_048569485.1 Anomaloglossus baeobatrachus | reverse complement strand
GAGTTCACTACAGCTTCACAGGAGCCACTGGAATCCTCTTCCATCCTCCATGACATCATAAAGATGGTGGTTGTTAGAGACCTTGTGTTCCTCCACCTTCCATTTGAGGAGGCCCCAAAGAGCTCAATAGGGTTTAGGTCTGGAGACATGCTTGGCCAGTGCATCACCTGTATCCTCAGTTTTTTTTATAGCAAGGCTGTGGTCATCTTGGAGGTGCACTTGGGGTTGTTATGTTGGAATACTGCCCAGTTTCTGAAGGGAGGGGATCGTGCTCTGCTTCAGTATGTCACAGTACATGTCGGCATTCATGGTTCCATCAATGAACTGTAGCTCCCCACAACCAGCAGCACTCATGCAGCCTCAAACCATGATACTCTCACCAACATAGCATGCTTGACTGTAGGAAAGACACACTTGTCTTTGTACTTCTCACCTGGTTGCCTCCACACACACTTGACATCATGTAATTCAAATAAGTTTATCTTGGTCTCATCAGACCCCAGGACATGATTCCAGTAAACCATGTCCTAAAGGCCCAGTCACACACAACGACTTACCAGTGATCCCGAAAACGATACGACCTGATAGGGATCGCAGGTAAGTTGCTGGGAGGTCGCTGGTGAGATGTCACACAGTCAGATCTTACTAGCGATACAGGAACAATACAGGTCGCAGTAGCGACCTGTATAACGATCTCAGCAGTCACTGTGACCCTGTCACACAGTGTCAAACACAGCGATGTGTCCTGCCCAGCAGGACATCACCTTTGAAGAAAATGGCCTGGACCATTCTGCAATGACTAGAGATCTCACAGCAGGGGCCTGATTGCTGGTAGGTGTCACACATAACAAGATCGCTAATGGGATCGCTACTGCGTCACGGAAACCGTGACTCAGCTGCAATCTCGTTATGTGTGACGGTACTTTAAAGCGGGCTTTACACTCTACGATTTCGCTACAGCGATCTCGTTGGGGTCACGGATTTTGTGACGCATATCCGGCCGCTGTAGCGATGTCGTAGCGTGTGACTCCTAGGAGCGATTTTGGATCGTTGCAAAAACGTCCAAAATCGCACCTCGTTGACATGGGGGTCGGCTGCCAGTTATCGCTGCTGTCGCAGGGGCGAAGTTGTTCCTCGTTCCTGCGGCAGTGCACATCGCTGCGTGTGACGCCGCAGGAACGAGGATCATCTCCTTACCTGCCTCCTGCCACAATGCGGAAGAAAGGAGGTGGGCGGGATGTTACGTCCCGCTCATCTCTGCCCCTCTGCTTTCATTGGGCGGTCGCTTAGTGACGTCGCTGTGACGCCGAACGGACCGCCCCCTTCGAAAGGAGGCGGTACGCCGGTCACAGCGACGTCGCTATGCGGGTAAGTGTGACAGGGGTGCCGGATTTTGTGCGCGACGGGCAGCAATATGCCCATTTCGCACAAACGATGGGGATGGGTCGCATGCTAGCGATATCGGGCCGGATATCACAGCATGTAAAGCCACCCTTATGTTGCGGGCGGAGCAGGGGACGCTGCGCTCTCCCACTGCTCGGGTCCGGCTGCTGCTGCTACTGCTGCTCGGTGGTGGCTCGAGCGGTGGGCCGGATCCCGGGGACTCGAGCGGCGTTCCTCGCCCGTGAGTGAAAAGGGGTTTGGTTTTGGGGATTTATTGTCCGTGACGCCACCCACGGTTGTGGTGAGGTTGTGACACCACCGCTGCTCTGGACGGGGATCCCGGGAGCGATGACTGGGAGCAGCTTGGATGTTGGTTCTCCCCTCCGTGGGTAGGGGGTTGGTTGTCCCGGGGCCCGGTGAGGATGGTAGGGATGGATGGCAGGCGGGTTACGGGGCCTGGCGAGGTGCAGGGTCGCGGGGGCAGCGCTGTGCCGCACGGCACGGTGGTACTCACTCAGCCAGTAACGAATACACAGTCTCCGGTAAAACAAACGGCTGGATGGACGGGTCCCACAGACGGCTGCGGTGTTTCTCCTCTCGGCAGGTAACCCACCGGTTACCCGCTCCCCAGCTTGGGTGGGTGCTGAAGGAGCCCCTTTTGCCCGCAGGCTCTGGCCCTGGGAACGTTAGCCTTGGCGGTGACTGTGTTTCCCTTCACGGGTTGAGCTGTCACCTTCTATCGGGACTTGACTGCTGGGAAACCCAGGAGGTTCCCTTCGCTAACGGATTTGACAAATTGGACGGCGACTCCTAGCCTTGTCGGGGTCCGTAAGCCCTGCCGGTTGGTGCTGGCTTCTCTTTGCTCGCCGGTCCGGTACCGCCGGGCCACCGCCCGTCCACGGTCCTTTCGGTTCGCTCCAATCAGCCTCTCCTGCAGACGGTCACCACCGTCTGCCAACCTTGCTGTACCGTCCGGGCCGGGCCACACACCCGGACGCAGTCAGTCATCTCCTTTACCACTTCACTTCACAACTCAACTCCACTAAAACTAAAACTGACTCTTTTTCCCACCTCCAGGACTGTGAACTCCTCGGTGGGTGGGACCAACCACCTGGCCCACCCCCTGGTGTGGACATCAGCCCCTGGAGGAAGTCAACAAGGATTTTATGTTTGGCTTTGGTGTGCCTAACCGGGGTGTGGGGTGTGTTGGTGTAGTACCTGTGACGACCTGGCTTGTCCAGGGCGCCACATTCCCCCTTAACAAAATGCAGACCATCCGCGGGCTGCCCGTCCATCACCAGTTTTATTTTTAACTGCAAAAGATAAAACGGTTAAACAAGCATTTTCAATCTTCCCATAACGGGAGGTACATTTCTTAAACGTTACCAACATTTTAATAAATAACGGTTACGGCTTCCGCTCTCTCCCACCCAAGCAACCTGGCCCTGATGCTGCCCCTAAGCAAATGGGCAGCACCCCTTGACCCCAGTCCAGCACCAAATTGCCCGAGCGGGTTCTGACCCTTTCAGGGGACCCGCGTCCATGGGGACCCCTGAACCCCCCGGAGGATCACCACCGGTTTCGATAGTGGCTGGCCTGGGCCATCCCTTTCCTCCAGGCCCATCCTCCAAATCAGCCTCTCCGGAGGCGGTCACGGTTTTAGCCAACATTTCTATTTACATACCACAAGTTCGTGGTTGCCCTGCCAGTTCTCGGGCTTGTCCGTAGCAGTTTCTACGCATCGGTTTCAAGGGGGTCCCAACAGGGACCAGTTGCCGGCAACGACCGGTTCAATCAAGTTGCAAATCAGGTGAACTTCTCAGATAATCATTTTTACTTATCATTCACAAACTTTCTAAACGGTATTCTCAACACACAAAGCCCCCCTCTAAAGAGTAGTTTCCCTGTACCTAAGTGGGGGTCTACCAAGGTTGGGACGGGTGGACCTTCGAGGCCCAGTATCGGTGGTGACAGGGAATGGGGCAGGGGGAACAACTAGTTCCTCTTCCCTGCTATCATGTGGGGCAGGCGGAGGCGTAGGGGAGCTGGGTACAGGTTCATCCCTGGGCACTGGCTCATGGTTGATCACTTCCATTACTTCCTCATCCACGGGTTGTGGGAACAGTATCACTGGAAGAATCACCGCGCCGTTCTGTGTAGGCCAGTCTGCCGGAAAATCACCCATCATGGTATGGATTACGTCCTTTTCTTTCTCCGCCGGTCTGGGAACTGGAGTTTCAGCCGCTACCCTCAACGCTGGTGGGCACCTCTTTAGATGGTCTCGGGAAACTGTGGCCAGAGTTCCTCCTTGGTCACGGCTGATCTGATAAGCCTTCCCATTCTCCCATCCTGTGGGCTGTATGACATACGGGGTTTGTTCCCATTGATCATCTAGCTTGTGGATCCTCCTTTTTCGCTTCAGCACTACATCTCCAGGCTGGAAGGGACCAGCAGACGCCCTCTGGTTGAAGCGCTGCTCCTGTTGTTCCCGACTCCGGCTCAAGTTCTTTTCAACATATTCCTGGACCTGTCGGTACTGCATCCTCCGCCGAGTGTCCCATTCAGCTGTCGAAGGGAGTGCTTCCGGGGCTTCCAACCCCATTTCCAAATCCACTGGTAGCCGGCCGGGGCGCGCCCTCATCAGGTATGCTGGGGTGCACTTCGTTGAGCTGGAAGGGATGTTGTTATACATATCGACCAAGTCAGGTAGCTTTTCCGGCCACAGGTTCCGCTCTTCTAGCGGCAACGTCTTAAGGAGGCCCAGGACCAGGTGGTTCATCTTTTCACACATGCCGTTGGTTTGGGCATGATAAGGCGTGGTCCGGATTTTCTTGCAGCCGTACAACTGGCAAAATTCTTGGAATATCTCCGCTTCAAAGGCCGGGCCTTGGTCAGTAAGCACCTTCTCAGGGTATCCATATGGTCGGCAGAAATAAGCCTGGAACGCTCTAGCGGCAGTACGGCCGGTTAGGTCTTTGACTGGGACAACCACCATGAACCTTGAATAGTGGTCTACAATGGTTAGAGCGTAGGTGTACCCACTTCGGCTGGGGGTGAGCTTTACATGGTCCAGGGCAACCAGCTCCAGCGGTTGATGCGTAATGATCGGGTGTAGGGGCGCCTTCTGGCTGGCCTCGTCTTTCCTTCTCAGCGCCCAAGGGCCACATTCTCGGCACCAGGCCTCTACAGATTCCCGCATTCCACTACAATAGAACCGCTCTCTCAACAGCATCTCTAGTTTTTTCCACCCGAAGTGCCCAGCACCATCATGGTATGCTTGCAGGACGGTGGGCACGTTAGCTTGGGGAATCACCAACTGGCGGATCTTCTCATGAGTCTTCGGGTTAATCAGCTCACGATACAACTTCCCCTGGTGTAGGTATAGCCGGGTCCGTTCTCGCCACAGGCGTTGGGCTTCAGCCGGGGCGGCAGGGTCTATCCCAGCAGCGCCTTGTTCCACCAGGATCTTGACTAGGCGGACAGCGGGTGCCTGGTCTTGAGCTTCCTGCCACTCCTGACTGGGCAGCGGGTCCAGGTTCATCCGTTGTTGATAGACATGCACCTTCTCAGTTGGCGGCCGGTGAAACGCAGGCAACTCAATCTCTTCGAGGTCGTCATCCTCGGGCCCTTCTTCCGACAGGTTGGGCATCCGAGAGAGTGCATCAGCATTAACGTTGGCACGGCCGGCCCTGTACTTGATGGTGAAATCGTAGTTGGCTAGCCTGGCCACCCACCGCTGCTCCAACGCGCCCAGCTTGGCTGTGTCCAGGTGGGTTAGCGGGTTATTATCCGTGAAAGTGGTAAATTTAGCTGCAGCCAGGTAATGGCGGAACCGCTCGGTGATAGCCCACACCAGCGCCAGGAGCTCGAGCTTGAAAGAGCTGTAGTTCTCAGGGTTCCTCTCAGTCGGTCGGAGCTTTCGGCTAGCATAAGCAATCACTTTTTCCTTTCCGTCTTGGACCTGGGATAGGACTGCCCCCAAGCCCACATTGCTGGCGTCGGTGTAGAGGATGAATGGGTGGCTGTAATCAGGGTACGCTAGGATTTCCTCTCCGGTCAGGGCCGCTCTCAGCTGGCGGAAGGATTCCTCATGCCTTTCTTCCCACACCAGTGGGGCTCCTAGGGGTCTACCACCTTTGGTCTGTCCCACGAGGAGGTCTTTCATGGGGGCAGCCATCTTCGTGTACCCCTTGATGAAGCGACGGTAATACCCCACCAGGCCTAAGAACTGCCTCACTTTCCTCACCGTGGTCGGCCTCGGCCAGTCCTGGATGGCGGTGATTTTCTCGGGGTCGGGGGCGACACCCTCCGCACCCACCACATGTCCAAGGTACTGCACTCTGGGCTTCAGCAGATGACACTTGGAGGGCTTCAACTTCATCCCATATTTAGCAAGGGACGCGAACACCTCAGCTAGGTGCTCAAGGTGGGCTTCATACGTTTGTGAGTACACGATCACATCATCCAAGTACAGCAAATCGATCTCGAAATTTAAGTGTCCCAGAAAGCATTCCATCAGCCGTTGGAAGGTCCCGGGGGCATTGCACAGCCCGAACGGCATGCTGTTGAACTCGCAGAGTCCCATAGGAGTGGTGAAGGCAGTTTTCTCTCGGTCTTCAGGCGCCACGGCCACCTGCCAGTACCCGCTGGTGAGGTCAAGGGTAGAGAAGTAGTTTGCGGTTCTCAGCGCGGCCAGGGACTCTTCAATACGGGGCAGAGGGTAAGCATCCTTATGTGTTATCTGGTTAATCTTCCGGTAATCCACACACATCCGCATGGTGCCATCCTTCTTCTTAACCAGCACCAGCGGGGCAGCCCAGGGACTACAGCTGTCCCTAACAACCCCCGCCTCCTTCATGTTCCTCAACATGTCTTTGGCGCATTGGTAGTGTGCCGGGGGAATGGGCCTGTACCTCTCTTTAATAGGGGGGTGTTCCCCGGTGGGGATGTGATGTTGGACCCCTTTAATCTGCCCAAAATCCAGAGGATGTTTGCTAAAAACTCGCTCATACTCCCGTACCACCCGGTATACCCCTTCTTTGTGATGTGTAGGGGTATCGTCAGTGACTATGTGTAGCTCTCGGCACCCCTCATCTAGCTCCCCTAGGGAGGGATGAGGACTGGCAGTAGGTGGTGAGATCGGGGGCACGGCCTCATGGATGGTGTGTGGATCTAGAGTGAGCAACTTGGCAAGGGTAGCGTACCGGGGAAGCCCAACCTCTTCCTCCCCGCAGTTCAGCAACCTCACAGGCACCCTTCCTTTCTTGACGTCCACCACCCCTCGGGCGGCCATCACTGTGGGCCAGTGTTCAGAGGGCATGGGTTCTACCATGGCGGGATAGTCCCGCCCTTGGGGACCTACCGCTGCCCTACACCAAATCATCATCTCACTCCTGGGAGGCACAACCAAAGGGGCCGCATCCATCACTCTCACTCCCCCAATCTCTCCTCCTGTCGAATCCACATGCTGGCGATACATCAGGCCCCTGATCTCATGCTGCACCGCTCTCTGTCGGCTCCCCGCCGCTGTGGCGGCCAGCTGCTGCAGTAGGGTCAGCACATCACTCATGCAGTGCTCCATCACATTGGTCCCTAGCACCACTTTCGGGTCATGATCACTGGGTTCATTCATTATCACAATCATTCCCTGGTGTTGCAGTTCAGCTCGTCCCACAGTCATGGCCACTTGTTTGTACCCCACTTGGGTCAATGGGAGCCCATCAGTGGCGATCAGTGTCATGCTGCCATCGGAGGGAGCAAGTTCGTCCTTCTCCCAATACCGTTAATACAGTGTGTATGGTATTGTGGTTACCTGAGATCCAGTGTCCAGGAGAGCCATCACCGGTATACCGTCCACTGCCACGGGGATGATGGGTCGGGCTCCAATGTACCGGTCCCACCAGTCTGGGGGGGCCATGGGGTTCTACTCCTGAGGATTGGCCCATGGCCCCAGGGGTTGCTCGTTTAACGGACACCGTCGGGAGTAGTGGCCGGGCTTGCTGCACCTGTAACAAATCGAGGGTCCATACCGTGAGTCATTGGCCCTTCTCCGCTGCATCCAGGGGACGTCCTCGGGGCTGTCAGCGAGCTGCATCTTCGCAGGGGGCTGGGACCTGGTCGGAGGCTGGAGTGCGGCAAGGATCTTGGCGAGGTCCCCATCCATGCGGTGGACTTGGGCAGCCAGTTCCTCCATCATGCCGCTTGGGGTTGCAGGTACCGAAGGTGTTGGGAGAGCAGCGGCCACCACGACGGGAGCCGTCTCAGCTGGCCATGGGGCTACCTCAGGGACTTCCGACGCTGGAGGCTGCAGAGCTTTAATGGCCCGTTCCTTTAACACGGCAAAGCCCACATCAGGGTGTTCTAGGGCCCAGTGCCGAAGTTGCTTGCGGTCCTCCGAGGACCTCATCCCTTGTACAAACTGCTCCACTAGCATTTTGTTGCTGTCCGCATCGTTGATGGTGTCTACCCGCTTCAGTGTGCGGAGGGCGGTTTGCAGACGCAAGGCGTAGTCCCGAATGCTATCCGCGGGCCGTTGTCGGCATTGGTAAAACTGCATCCGCAGCTCGGCTTCGGTACGGGTCTCAAAGGCAGTCTGTAGCTTCTCAAAGATGGTGGCTACAGAGGACCGGTCCCCCTCGGCCCAGGTCTCCGCCTCCTGCTCAGCCGCACCGGTTAGCTGCCCCAGCACAACCGCTGCACGTTGCTTATCAGTTAGGGGGTACAGTTCCAGTAGCGGGTTAAGCTTCTTACGGAAAACCTGCAATGCATCAGGTTTCCCATCGTACTGCGGCAGCCAGGTAGCTCCGGGCACATAGGGCAAGGAGAACGGCATCACCTGAGCGAGAGCTGGGGCCATGGCACCTCCCGCCAGTGCGGCTGGGACCTGGGCGGGCCCATTCCCGTCCGCGGGTGCCACTGCGGCTGCGACCACCGCTCCTCCAGCGGCTCCGTCGGGCGCAGACATCTTGTTTCCGTTCCCCTTAGTCTTTTTCCGGCCCCTCCTCTACAGGGGCGGGGTTTAGGCCTTCGCGCCTCCACTGCTCGGAGACGCTCGAGCGGGAATTTTTCGCGCCCAAGATCGCGGCTTCTCAAGATTTTCAGCCGGACGCCTCCGGCGGTCACAGGGCTCACCTCTACCAGACGGCAGAGCGGTAAGATCCTGTTCGTGACGCCAAGTTGTCGCGGGCGGAGGAGGGGACGCTGCACTCTCCCACTGCTCGGGTCCGGCTGCTGCTGTTACTGCTGCTCGGTGGTGGCTCGAGCGGTGGGCCGGATCCCGGGGACTCGAGCGGCGTTCCTCGCCCGTGAGTGAAAAGGGGTTTGGTTTTGGGGATTTATTGTCCATGACGCCACCCACGGTTGTGATGAGGTTATGACACCACCGCTGCTCTGGGCGGGGATCCCGGGAGCGATGACTGGGAGCAGCTTGGATGTTGGTTCTCCCCTCCGTTGGTTGTCCCGGGGCCCGGTGAGGATGGTAGGGATGGATGGCAGGCGGGTTACGGAGGCTGGCGAGGTGCAGGGTCGCAGGGGCAGCGCTGTGCCGCACGGCACGTTGGTACTCACTCAGCCAGTAACAAATACACAGTCTCCGGTAAAACAAACGGCTGGATGGACGGGTCCCACAGACGGCTGCGGTGTTTCTCCTCCCGGCAGGTTGATGGTGACTGCCTTTCCCTGCACCTGTGTAGTGTGTACGGTTCCAATGGGTTCCCACTGATAACCCGCTTCCTAGCTTGGGTGGGTGCTGAAGGAGCCCCTTTTGCCCGCAGGCTCTGGCCCTGGGAACTTTAGCCTTGGCGGTGACTGTGTTTCCCTTCGCGGGTTGAGCTGTCGCCTTCTATCGGGACTTGACTGCTGGGAAACCCAGGAGGTTCCCTTCGCTAACGGATTTGACAAATTGGACGGCGACTCCTAGCCTTGTCGGGGTCCGTAAGCCCTGCCGGTTGGTGCTGGCTTCTCTTTTCTCTTTGCCACCGCCCGTCCACGGTCCTTTCGGTTCGCTCCAATTGGCCTCTCCTGCAGACGGACGGTCACCACCGTCTGCCAACCTTGCTGTACCGTCCGGGCCACACACCCGGACGCAGTCAGTCTGCTCCTTTACCACTTCACAACTCAACTCCACTAAAACTGACTGACTCTTTTTCCCGCTGTAACGGGGTGCCAGGGGTGCCTCGGGGCTTGTAGTCGTGGCCCCTTTTTCTTTCAGGCCAACCCCCGGCTCCGCCGTCACTATTGGGACAGGGGATTGTTCTGTGGGGCAGAGTGTGGTGGAAAAGAGCATACTTTCAGCCGCAGGAAGACTCTTCAGGCAGGGATCAGATAAACCAAACGACATCTTTATTGCACAGAGTTTCACAGACAGCTCAATGCACGGATTTTGTAGCGCACGGTCACAATTCCTGTCCGGGGAAATCTTTCCTTGTTGTCTCCTCTAGTGGGGATGTGCCCGGCTACTCCACTTCACCTAGGCTCCCACTCCGGCTAACACAGACTGGACCCACACCAATTCTGCTTCACCCTTGAGGACACTTCTTCTCTTCTTCCCTTCTTTCTTTCTTTCTTTCTTTCTGCCCACTCAGCTCCACACTCTGCCCCTGGCTGTTCCTTCTCCCCTGTCCCGGAATCAACTGACTTTTACACACACACACACTCTCGTTCCCCCTAAGCTGCCGGCTCCTCCTCCCTCCTGCACAGTTTCTATGGGGACAGCCGTCCCACTCGGCCACTAGGGGAAACCCAGCTATACAGTGCAATTACAATAAAACATCAACATAAAACATCAACAGCTTTGTCTACCCCAGCGGGGGTATCTTCAGGGGGAAACACTGCACCTCTTTGTAAGGGGTCTGCCCACCCCTTACATTCCTCCCCTCTTTAAGCCTAAGCCTCCCGGCAAGGCTCGAACCTGAAAACACAATTTAGCAGCAAGGCAAACTTTGGATAAAACTTTAAAACCTTCATAAACAAAGTCAACCACTGAGCGCCCAAGTTCTGCGCCCGGAGTCCCTCCTGGGAGCTCCCGGTCTTTGTAGGCAGTGTGCCCGGAGGCCTTCAGCAGGCACTCCCGGTCTTTGCTGGTCTTCTGCCCGGAGGCTTTCACAGCACTCCCGGTCTTTGTAGATAGGAGGACAAACAATAAAGTCTTCCTTAACATCACGGAGGGAGCCCCTGGCTCAGTCCAGCATCAGGCTCCTTCCGGGCTCGGTAACTTAAACATGGTTGCAAACTGTGGAACTTTTCCGGCTCTTTAACAACATCGGTATTCAACACGAACATGTCCATTACCTCCGGTCATTACGGATCACTCGGGATGATAAGCGCGCTGCCATTCGGCCCGCTGAGCCCTCACATAATCGGAAAGGGACTGACCTGGCAAGCGGCGCAGCCTCCGGAACGGTTCGTAGTTGACGGGTGGTTCTGGCGCCTCTGTTTCGGGTTTTGCCTCCTCAACCCCCGACGGGGGTGACGGGGTCGCTGAACGGGATGGCTGTGGACTGCCCACGACGATCACCGGGTGTGTGACCAGACTCTGGTGAATTGCCAACACCGCCGGTGTCCCCTTCTCTGGGTCAGCACTCAGTCCTGGCATGACTTCTGGCGATACCACCAGCGTGTTTCTCGGCCGGGAAATCACAGCCAGCACCGGTCTCTGCTGTGTACGTCTCCGGTACTGACACTCTTCCCATCCGATCTCTTGCAGACCTTTCTGTAATGGCGCCGGGGACGGTGGAGATGCTGGGGAAGGTGGAGGCGGGCCTTCTTTTCCCGCTCTTGTATACGCTCCACCCCCAGTCTCACACATTAAATCGACCCAGCATAGGCGACTCTTCTTTTTCTCTGTACTGCCACCCTCTCCACATGTTTTCAGTAATATCTTAGGGCCAGCACCTCCCCTCTTTGGATGGCGTACTCTGTACTTCTTTTTCTTCGCCGGCCAACTCAGGGTCTTTCGTTTGGCGCCAATTCTTCGCGCGCTCGCGTTACTCGTGAAGACGGCGGCCATCTTACCGCCGTCTTGTGCCTGGTCCAACGCCTTAGGCACCACTTGGTCTCCATCTTCTTGGATCGTGACCCCTTGCAGATAATCCGTATCCTGCCGACTACGCCACATGTAACGGGGTGCCAGGGGTGCCTCGGGGCTTGTAGTCGTGGCCCCTTTTTCTTTCAGGCCAACCCCCGGCTCCGCCGTCACTATTGGAACAGGGGATTGTTCTGTGGGGCAGAGTGTGGTGGAAAAGAGCATACTTTCAGCCGCAGGAAGACTCTTCAGGCAGGGATCAGATAAACCAAACGACATCTTTATTGCACAGAGTTTCACAGACAGCTCAATGCACGGATTTTGTAGCGCACGGTCACAATTCCTGTCCGGGGAAATCTTTCCTTGTTGTCTCCTCTAGTGGGGATGTGCCCGGCTACTCCACTTCACCTAGGCTCCCACTCCGGCTAACACAGACTGGACCCACACCAATTCTGCTTCACCCTTGAGGACACTTCTTCTCTTCTTCCCTTCTTTCTTTCTGCCCACTCAGCTCCACACTCTGCCCCTGGCTGTTCCTTCTCCCCTGTCCTGGAATCAACTGACTTTTACACACACACACACTCTCTTTCCCCCTAAGCTGCCGGCTCCTCCTCCCTCCTGCACAGTTTCTATGGGGACAGCCGTCCGACTCGGCCACTAGGGGAAACCCAGCTATACAGTGCAATTACAATAAAACATCAACATAAAACATCAACAGCTTTGTCTACCCCAGCGGGGGTATCTTCAGGGGGAAACACTGCACCTCTTTGTAAGGGGTCTGCCCACCCCTTACACCGCCTCCAGGACTGTGAACTCCTCGGTGGGCGGGACTAACAGCCTGGCCCACCCCCTGGTGTGGACATCAGCCCCTGGAGGAAGGCAACAAGGATTTTATGTTTGGCTTTGGTGTGCCTAACCGGGGTGTGGGGTGTGTTGGTGTAGTACCTGTGACGACCTGGCTTGTCCAGGGCGCCACACTTACTCTGCTGGTCTTCAGCAATCTATTTGAGCACTTTCTTGTCCATCACCTTTAGAAGAGGCATCTTTCTTGCTAATTCGGCACAATTTGGCCATTTTCACTTATGGGATGTACTCACTTTTGTTGCCAGTGATTTAGACATTAATGGCTGTGTGTTGAGTTAATTAGAGGACACCAAATTTACACTGTTATACAAACTGTACACTGACTACCTTACATTGTATCAAAGTGTCATATCTTCAGTGTTGTCCCATGAAAAGATATAAGATATTTACAAAAATGTGAGGGGTGTACTCACTTTTGTGATATACTGTAGATAATAAATACAGTGAAGTCATTAGGAAGGGTTGCAGAACACAGAGATGCCACAGTAATGGGAATAGAGTCTCTGCTACAATCTGACAGTACAGAGAATAGGAGTCATATAATACAAGTATAATGCACATAGTGATGTCACAGTACAGGGATATTAAACACTGTACCGTGATAGGAAGCATTATTGCCCTCAGTGATATCTCAGGTAATAGTTATAGGGGTTATACAGCAATGTGATATCAATGATCTAACCCTAGCTCTGTACTTTGCTTACATCCGGCCACCGCCCGTCATGACACGGACTGGGGAATGTCTGGCGTGAGGCGAAACACATAAATTAAGGCCCCTTTCACACATCCGTTTTTTGCTATCAGTCACAATCCGTCGAATTGTGAAAAAAACGGATCCAGTGCTGTATCCGTTTTTTTCTCTGACTTGTATTAGCAATGGATGGCCTCACGTTACATCTGTTGTATGACGGATCCATCAACAAATGTGACTGACACGACGTCCATAGTAAAAAATTTTTGTGTACGTCAAAAACTAGGACAGCGATCCATCGCCATCCGTCGTTTTATTGTAATGGAAGCCTATGGGCGCAGGATCCGTCGTCATCCGTCAAATGACGGATCCTGTTTTTTATAACCGAGCATGCCCAGAAGTGTTGTAAATTCATTGCTGGTCAGAAAAAAGTCTCTCGCTCTCATTTTTTACAAGGATCCATCGCATCAGTTTTTACACAATCAACTGATGTGTGAAAGGTGCCTAACAGGGATAACACTTCGACAAACAAGGGGTACACCGAGGACACTAACAATGGAGGGCCCTAAAGCCTGTGACGCACATCCGGCATCGTAAGTTACATTGCAGTGTGTGACAGGTACGTGTGATTGCGATTGAACGTTAAAACGCATTGTTATGTCCACTTTACGACATTGGGGTCTTGGTCCCGCTCAGTGGGTGTTTTTGTCTCCATGTATGTTTTTTAAATGGTTTTAAGATGTCTTACTTGTGCAACTAATAAAGGTGTTTTTTTACATACTATATTATTGGTGTGCCTCTGACTGTTGTGCGGAATCCTTTTCTCTCCTTGCTCCATCGCATACACATGGTACCTGTCTCTAGAATTGCACGTCAGATTGTTCATCGTACCCGGAGTAGCACACATCGCAGTGTGTGACACCCCGGGAACGATGAACAGATCTCACCTGCGTCCTGCGGCTCCTGGCCCACAATGCGGAAGGAAGGAGGTGGGCGGGATGTTTACGTCCCGCTCAGTTCCGCCCCTCCGCTTCTATTGGTTGGCTGCAGCGTGACATCAATGTGACGCCGAACGTCCCTCCCACTCCAGGAAGTGGACGTTCGCCGCCCACATCGAGGTCGTATGGAAGGTAAGTACGTGTGACGGGGGTTAATCGTTAATCGTTTGTGCGGCACGTTCAACAAATTGAACGTGCCACACATACGATGGGGGTGTTGCAAATTGCATACGATATCGTATGAGAAACTGCAACGTGTAAAGCAGGCTTTAGACTAGTCAGAGGGAGATGGACACCTCTTCCACTTACATCCTGCCAAAGTGTCAGTCCCTATACAGGTTCCTCACCTGTCGCCGAGCAGGAACCTAAAGCCCTGAAAGACCCTACAATAGTCCCTGGCTAGGAATTGGGCAGCTAAGGGATGCTAGCCCCACTGCTGCACTAGAACAACACACCATGGAAGGAAGACAGACAGGGGAAAACACTACATCAGACTGCTGCAGTCAGAACCAAGACTGCAGCCACACCAGGAACTTCAACAGAGGGTTTCAGCAGCTTCTTCCAACTCCAGGCCCAGCATCCAAATAGCAAAGAGAGAATAACTGGCACCCTCTGCTGGTAGCAGAGGGTATATAAAGGGACTGGGAGTGGTCAAAACTGGAGACACCTGAAATCATACTGACTGCTTGCTGCCAGGGAATACTGACATTAACCATCTCTTCCCCAAAGGAAAGAGAATACATTTAAATAGCAGAGTCTCACAAGGAAAAGTGAGACTCAAACGTAGAATCTGTCACTATACTCTTATAGCAGACACTGACACCGCCGCAGCTGATCAGTGGAGGTAGCAGCTGTCGGCTTCAATATAAAAGTTGTGGTAAGGACCCCAGTAATATCACAGTAGAGGTACAATAACCACAACTTCATAATACTATGATAATGAACACAATGATTTCATGGTAAAACTGTAACGACGATGGTTATTTTACACAACAGAGAGGTAATAAACACAGTGACAAAGCTGAAATAAGTCCCGTGGTATATACTGTGTACACTGTACACCCAGTTCTTTGAAGGTAAAATCTGCGTCTTTAAATCCGGAAGGGGGCAAAACGTTTGAAAAGAAGAGCACAGAAGATATATAAAACCTGTTCTAGTCAGTGGAGTAGCACCAACTAGAGGAGGGACTCTAAATAAAAGAAATCCAGTGAAAGTTCTTCACTCGTTGTCGTTCTCCTTGTGTTTGATTTTATGTTAAATAAAAATGATATATTATTTTATGTATATGGGTGCGCATAGCTGTTTTTGTAAAGATTCCCTTCAGTTTTTGGTGTCTGTCCAATCATTACTAGTGATGGGTGAGCAGCACAATGATAAAGTGCTCGTTACGCAAGTCCAACTGGTCAGACGGCCGGACGGGTTCGACTCGAGTAACAAGTATAAGGGAAGTCAAAGACTGGGCAGTTCGCCTCTCTGCTGACCAACAGCCAGTCATAAACAGAGCAATTCCCAGGGGGAGGGGGGGCGGCAGGGTATTTGGACACACTACCTCCGAAAAAAAATTTGACCCCAGTGAGAGCCATTCAGAAACTGCAAGTGGCTCTCCCTGGTGTGCCGGCTCACATCATTCAGTGAATTGAGCCTGAGCTTTGTGTTCGATGTTTCTCGAATGGCACATCCAAGCATCAGTGATACTCAACCGAGCACCGCGAGCACTGGAGCACCCCGATGATTGATCAAATACCAAGCAGTGCAGAGCACACTCACCCATCATTATTCATTACCAATTACTAGACGAACAAGTGTTTTGCTTGTTCATCAGGTGATCGATTTTCATATGGCGTTCCTATGAATTCATTTACCGATTAATGGCCCCAATGCACATTAGAATGTCGTCCGATCTCACAGATATTGGGTGGGCTGCTGATGTTGGTTTAACATATATGGAGGCCTTATGTCAGGAAAATAAGATTCTGCTCCCCAATAGGGACTAGGACTAATGTAATTGCAAAATGCCAATATTTATTTATTTTCCTCACTTATATAGTGCCATTAATTCCACAGCACTTTACAGATGGGGTCATTACTGTTCCCATTTTGGGCTCACAATCTACATTCCCTATCAGTATTACTTAGTTATGTGGGAAGAAACCCACACAAACACAGGGAGAACATACAAACTCCTTACAGATGTTGTTCTTGGTGGGATTTGAACCCAGGACCCCAGCGCTGCAAGATTGCAGTACTAAATAATGAGCCAGCGTGCCACCCATATACAAATGCAACAGTAAATAAATACTTCAATACAAATGTTTGAAGCAATTATCTGTTATTTCCGTTGCTTATATTTTGATGCTTAAGAAAATATGTGTTTAGTAGTTGTATCCAAAATCGATAACACATGTAGAACAACACAGGCTTTGTGGACGTAGTGGAGATACAAAGTAACAAAAATAGTGTCAGTATGAAGGGTGGCGCTGATTAGCTGCTCTTTCATGCAGTCTTCCTTGTTTGCACTATACGAGTGGGGGTGGTGATTTTTAAAAGACATTGCGGATAAATGATATATATCCTAGATGCCAAATAGATAAAAATGACAGTAATTTGCATCTTGCAGCAATTAACGCACACAGTACAATAAAAAAGGAAGGGTAATTGTTTTGATTCAACTACTCAACATTACAATAGCAAGGAGTAAGGACGGGACTCAGCACCAATTCCAGGATAGAAAAAATATAAATGCAACGAAAAATATATAAAAGTGTAGAAACTTTATTCAACGATTAAAAATCGAAGAAAACCATCATCGATTCAATGAAAACATCATGGCTTGATGCGTTTCGGACAGTTGGAATGTAGATAAGTCCTTAATAATAAGCATTAAAGCTTATGATTAAGGACTTACAGTTAGGTCTAGAAATATTTGGACAGTGACACAATTTTCGCGAGTTGGGCTCTGCATGCCACCACATTGGATTTGAAATGAAATCTCTACAACAGAATTCAAGTGCAGATTGTAACGTTTAATTTGAAGGTTTGAACAAAAATATCTGATAGAAATTGTAGGAATTGTACACATTTCTTTACAAACACTCCACATTTTAGGAGGTCAAAAGTAATTGGACAAATAAATCAAACCCAAACAAAATATTTTTATTTTCAATATTTTGTTGCGAATCCTTTGGAGGCAATCACTGCCTTAAGTCTGGAACCCATGGACATCACCAAACGCTGGGTTTCCTCCTTCTTAATGCTTTGCCAGGCCTTTACAGCCGCAGCCTTCAGGTCTTGCTTGTTTGTGGGTCTTTCCGTCTTAAGTCTGGATTTGAGCAAGTGAAATGCATGCTCAATTGGGTTAAGATCTGGTGATTGACTTGGCCATTGCAGAATGTTCCACTTTTTTGCACTCATGAACTCCTGGGTAGCTTTGGCTGTATGCTTGGGGTCATTGTCCATCTGTACTATGAAGCGCCGTCCGATCAACTTTGCGGCATTTGGCTGAATCTGGGCTGAAAGTATATCCCGGTACACTTCAGAATTCATCCGGCTACTCTTGTCTGCTGTTATGTCATCAATAACACAAGTGACCCAGTGCCATTGAAAGCCATGCATGCCCATACCATCACGTTGCCTCCACCATGTTTTACAGAGGATGTGGTGTGCCTTGGATCATGTGCCGTTCCCTTTCTTCTCCAAACTTTTTTCTTCCCATCATTCTGGTACAGGTTGATCTTGGTCTCATCTGTCCATAGAATACTTTTCCAGAACTGAGCTGGCTTCATGAGGTGTTTTTCAGCAAATTTAACTCTGGCCTGTCTATTTTTGGAATTGATGAATGGTTTGCATCTAGATGTGAACCCTTTGTATTTACTTTCATGGAGTCTTCTCTTTACTGTTGACTTAGAGACAGATACACCTACTTCACTGAGAGTGTTCTGGACTTCAGTTGATGTTGTGAACGGGTTCTTCTTCACCAAAGAAAGTATGCGGCGATCATCCACCACTGTTGTCATCCATGGACGCCCAGGCCTTTTTGAGTTCCCAAGCTCACCAGTCAATTCCTTTTTTCTCAGAATGTACCCGACTGTTGATTTTGCTACTCCAAGCATGTCTGCTATCTCTCTGATGGATTTTTTCTTTTTTTTCAGCCTCAGGATGTTCTGCTTCACCTCAATTGAGAGTTCCTTAGACCGCATGTTGTCTGGTCACAGCAACAGCTTCCAAATGCAAAACCACACACCTGTAATCAACCCCAGACCTTTTAACTACTTAATTGATTACAGGTTAACGAGGGAGACGCCTACAGAGTTAATTGCAGCCCTTAGAGTCCCTTGTCCAATTACTTTTGGTCCCTTGAAAAAGAGGAGGCTAGGCATTACAGAGCTATGATTCCTAAACCCTTTCTCCGATTTGGATGTGAAAACTCTCATATTGCAGCTGGGAGTGTGCACTTTCAGCCCATATTACATATATAATTGTATTTCTGAACATGTTTTTGTAAACAGCTAAAATAACAAAACTTGTGTCACTGTCCAAATATTTCTGGACCTAACTGTATCTACATTCCAACTGTCCGAAAAGCGTCAAGCCATGATGTTTTCAAGGAATCGATGATTGTTTTCTTGGATTTTTAATCGTTGAATAAAGTTTCTACACTTTTATATATTTTTCGTTGGATTTATATATTTTTTCTATCCTGGAATTGGTGCTGAGTCCCGTCCTTACTCCTTGCTATTGCCTCTACGGACCTGCCTGTCCGGTGGACATCCTGCATCCCATCTGAACTGAGCGGATACATATACGGGTGAGCTGAATTTTTCTTTCTTCGTCAACATTACAATAGCAGCAGCAGCAGCAGCAGCAGCATTGTAAACCTTTCACTAGTGCCATCCCCAAATTTCCACCAAAACTGCCTACACTATTATGTATTCATTGGGAATACAAGTCAGTCAGTCTTCCCTCTGTGCCCCATATAGGATCCATGCCCACAGGACCTTTCCACTGTGAACCTCCCACAGTGGAACATGAACAGTAAAATGAAAAAGCAATAGGATTCTAAATTGCAAAGGGCAAAACCCTCAGTATAAATCTGCATAAAATTTGAGGCTTGGGTCAATTTGCAGATTTTCTCCGGGGATGAATTAATGAGCTTTTGTGAAATCTCATTCACAAATCTGAATACTATAATAAATGGTGAATTTTCTCCAAGCAAATCCACAGCGGAAAATCACCAGTTATATACCCAGTTATGTACCCACTCAGGCTTCGATGTGTTGTATCCATGTTTTTCACAAACCATTTTGGCCCTGTGCACACACTGCATTTTTGCGGCGTTTTTGTGTGCAGAATTGGTGCAGTTTGTGTACATAACCTTCATGCAGTCCTTAACAAGCAAAGTCTATGAGAAATCCGAAATGCTGTGCGCACGTTGCTTCTTTTTTCCCTACAGGTTTTGCTGCAGTTTTTCTGCAGTAAAAACAGCATGCGCCTTCTTTTCCGCAGGTCCCTGCGTTATTTATGGCATTGCTTATGGTTGAAAAGGCACAAAAAACGCAGGGACATAACGCACCAAAAAACGCACCAAAACGCAGTAAAAATGCATGCGGTTTTTGGGTGCGTTTTTTTCGGCCAAGGGTGCGGTATTCTGCCAGAAGGTGCATTTTTTTGCTGAAGAAACAAATCTGCAGTGTGCACACAGGGCTTTAGTTGGCAAATCTGCACCTTCTGGCAGAAAAACACACAAAAAAACACGTGTGGTTTTGGTGTGTTTTTTTCCATGCTTTATTTTTGGGGAAGTCAATGTCTGTAAGGGCTAAAAATGCTGGAAAAAATGCCCCAACAATTGTCATGCTGCAGATTTTTCTGCATCAAAATCTAGATGCAAAAAAAAAAAAGCAACGTGGGCACAGCACATCAGAAATCTCATAGACTTTGCTGGCTTCAGGATAGCCATGCAGATTTTGGTGCAGATTTCTGAAAAAAACTGTTGTACCCTCAGGGACCTGAAAGTTCCTGTGTCTACGGTGCGCAGTGTCATCGAGAAGTTTAAAGCCCATGGCACTGTGGCTAACCTCCCTAGATGTGGAAGGAAAAGAAAAATTGACGAGAGATTTCAACGCAAGATTGTGTGGATGGTGGATAAAGAACCTCGACTAACATCCAAACAAGTTCAAGCTGCCCTGCAGTCCGAGGGTACAACAGTGTGAACCCGTACTATCCGTCGGCGTCTGAATGAAAAGGGACTGTATGGTAGAAAAAAACGCATCAAAAAAAGCACTGTGTGCACAGATTAACATGTTCAAGGTGTTGTTTTTTTTTTTAAAACTTTGTGTCCAAAAAAAAAAAACAATCAGGGAGATGTCGGTTCTTGATCCAAGTCACGGATTGAAATCGCCAATAGGCTAAATTCACATAAGCGTATCAAAAATCATCCATTTCTTTTTCTGGATCAAAACGGACAATTTTTCATATGTTTTCTCATCCGTGTGCCATGCGTATGTATATAGACTTATATATGGCCATGTACAGTTTTATATGTTAACTAGAAGGTGGCCCGATTCTACGCATCGGGTATTCTAGAATTTACGTATTGTGTAGTTAATGTATGATTTTTGTTATATATATAGATGTTGTTATCTGTAGTTACCAAGTGTTTGTGTAGGCGCTGTACATGTTCTGGGTGTTGTCTGGGTGTGGCGGGGGGTGAGAGCGATGTTGTTTGTGTGTTGCGTTATTTGTGGGGCGCTGTGTGTCTGTAGCGTTGTGTGTGTGTGTTGCGCGGTTTGTGTGGGTGTGGGGTGTGTGTGTGTGTTTTGGGGGGAGGTATGTTTTGTGCAATGTGTGTGTTGTGCGGCATGTGCGTATATTTGTGCCGCGGTGTTTGTGTGTTGGGTGTTGTGTGTGTGCGGCGTTGTCTGTGTGTGTGGGTGTCTGTGTATGGCAGTGTTTGTGGTTCCCAGTGTGTGTGTGGTGTGTTATGCAGTGCGTGTGTGGCAGTGTGTGTGTGTGTGTGTTTTTGGGGGAGGTGTGCACCCCCCATCGTGCTCCATCCCCCATGCTATGCACCCCCCATCGTGCTCCATCCCCCATGCTGCGCCCCCCCATCGTGCTCCATCCCCCATGCTGCGCACCCCCCATCGTGCTCCATCCCCACTCCCCATTGTGCTCCATCCCCCATGCTGCAAACTCCCCATCGTGCTCCATCCGCTGCGCACCCTCCATCGTGCTCCATCCCCCATGCTGCACACTCCCCATCGTGCTCCATCCCCCATGCTGTGCACAATGCCCCCATCGTGCTCCATCCCCCATGCTGCGCACTCCCCATCGTGCTCCATCTCCCATGCTGTGCACTCCCCATCGTGCTCCATCCCCCATGCTGCGCACTCCCCATCGTGCTCCATCTCCCATGCTGCGCACTCCCCATCGTGCTCCATCTCCCATGCTGCGCACTCCCCATCGTGCTCCATCTCCCATGCTGCGCACTCCCCATCGTGCTCCATCCCCCATGCTGCGCACTCCCCATCGTGCTCCATCTCCCATGCTGCGCACTCCCCATCGTGCTCCATCCCCCATGCTGCACACCTCCCATCGTGCTCCATCCCCCATGCTGCGCACCCCCCATCGTGCTCCATCCCCCATGCTGCGCACCCCCCATCGTGCTCCATCCCCACTCCCCATTGTGCTCCATCCCCCATGCTGCGTACTCCCCATCATGCTCCATCTCCCATGCTGCGCAATCCCCATCGTGCTCCATCCCCCATGCTGCGCACTCCCCATCGTGCTCCATCTCCCATGCTGCGCACTCCCAATCGTGCTCCATCCCCCATGCTGCGCACTCCCAATCGTGCTCCATCTCCCATGCTGCGCACTCCCCATCGTGCTCCATCCCCCATGCTGCGCACTCCCCATCGTGCTCCACAGTCACACATCAGACAGTATACACGCACACATCTGATCGCATACACTCACACACACACCCCACATCTCCCTGTGCCCACCGGTGGGCGGTCCCAGCAGCTGTGCTGCACGCCGTGCTTCTCTGCCGACACTCACAGATCCGAACGCATACACACACACACTCACACATCAGAACACACTCACACACATCCGATCGCATACACACATACACACACACTGAAGATACTATCGCACATACGCGCTAATACAATCACAACATCCGGAGATACCACATGCTTCCGGCCATGTGATCCTCCGGCAGGTCCTGGAAGGTCACTGCACAGTATCGCCGCCGAGAAGCAAGCGATATCACGGGATGTTGTGAGTATGTGGATGCGATCTGATGTGTGTGTGAGGTGTGAGGTGTGTGTGTGAGAGTGAGTGTGATCTGATGTGTATGTGTGTGTGTGTGTCTGTTCTCACCTGGGAGTCGGGTCTCTGTATCGGGCGAGAGGCCAATCCGTGTGGGGGGCGGAGCCTGGGCAAGCGGCCAATCTGTGCGGGGGGCGGAGCCGAGGCGAGGCGAACGGCCAATCCGTGCGGCGGGGCGGAGGCGAGGTGAACGGCCAATCCGCTGTTTGTCACCGTAAGGACACAATTTTGGAGAAAGACAGACAGACAGACAGACAGAATAAGGCAATTATATATAGATAATTTCAGTGGATCACACAGACTTTTCATCCATGTGCACACGTGTAGGACAACGGGTCCAATAGAGTGACAAATCTCTCCCTTTATGTGTATAGGGAGAAACCTTATAGTTACCGGCAATGGGAGTGGGGAAGCCACCGAGGACCCACCTGTCTGACTAGTCTCCATGCTACTCGTCTGTAGTGACTTTCAAAGTATGTTTTTCTCTGAAATATCGCAACACTTCAGAATCAAACATACCTGGCTGAAATGGTACAGCCAGTGCTTGGTACATGCTGTCCGTGGATCAGTCACATTTGTCCGCTGTCAGGTTTCCTTTAACCTTTGAATAATTATTTTTATCATTTTCTTACGTTATTTTAATTTACATACAGTTAGGTCCAGAAATATTTGGCCAGCGACACAAGTTTTGGCATTTTAGCTGTTTAACAAAACATATTCAGGATACAGTTTTATAATTAATATGGACTTACAGTACAAACTATCAGCCTTACTTTGGGGGTATTCACATCCTAATTGGAGCAAGGGTTTAGGAATTATAGATCTTTAATATGTAACTGCTTTTTTTTTTTTTTTTTTTAAGAGACCAAAAGTAATTGGACAATTATCTCAAAAGCTCTTTAGTGGGCTGCAAGCAGGACTATTCCCTAGTTAATATATCATCAATGTTGCAGGTAAAAGGTCTGTAGCTGATTTCAGGTGTGGCATTTACACTTGGAGCTGTTGCTGTGAATCTACAACATGAAGTCAAAGGAGCTCTCAATGGATGAGAAACAGACCTTCATTAGGATGGAAAAAAAAATAAATCCATCAAAAAGATAACAGACATGTTAGGAGTGGCAAAATCAAGTTTGGTACATTTTGCAAACAGAAAGAGTGCACTGGTGAGCTGGGGAACTCGAAAAGACCTAGATGTTAACAGAAGACAACATTGGTGGATGATACTTTCCATAGTAAAGAAAAACCGATTCACAACATTCAACCCAGTAAAGACTCCTTTCCAGTAAGTAGATGTTTCAGTATCTACACTGACGAGCAAAACGGTAACAATGTTTTGACCTTTTGACTTCCAGGCTCCATATCTCACCATACACTATATTGAATGTGAGACTACCTTAAATTTTATAGACAATCATCTTGGCTATCTCATACATAAATCAGACTTGCAACTATTTAGCATATGCTTAATTATGCAGTTTCTTGTCATGCTACTGTTTTGCTCTTAACCCCTTCATGACCAAGGACGTACCGGTATGTCCTGCTGATCACGGGGGCATAGGACGCTGTTTCCCCGCGATTGCCACCAGGGGCACGGCTTACCCGTCAGCCGAACCCCAGCCCTCACATCCAGGGATGGTATCCGCGCCATCCCTTACTGTTTAACCCCCTAAATACCACAATCAATATCGATATTGGCACTTAAAGGATTGGGCGACGAAACACGCTCCCGCTCTCCTTTGACTGGGACTTCCGCGATGTAATCGCGAGGGCCCGATTGTTGTCATGGTAACCCAAGGTTGGCATGACAACCTCCAGGTCACCTGACTACGGAAAGTACTATGGGGAAATGTCCTATAAAGAAGCTAAGTAATAAGGAAACATAAAAAGGGGGGAAAAAAAAAAAATCAGAAAATAAAAAAAATATTTAAAGTTATATTTGTGTAAAAAAAATAAACAAAAAAGTACACATATTTGGTATTGCCGCATCTGTAACAACCCAATCTATAAAACGGTCACACTAGTTAACTCCTTCAGTGAACACTAAAAAGAAAAAAAAAAAAACTGTAGCAAAAACTGTCTTTATATCACAAAGGTAACAAAAAAGTGGAATACAACGCGATCAAAAAGTCATATATAAGTAAAAATGGGTCCCACAAAAAAACAAGCAATACAGCAATGTAAAAACTGTTTTTATTCCCATAAAATAGTTTTTTATGGTGTAAAAGGTAAAAGTGGCAAAACATAACATTAAAAAAACTATATAAATGTGGTATCACTGTAATCATACTGACCTGATGAATAAAACTGTCTTATCACTTTTCATGGTGAAAGGCATTAAAAAAAAAAACAAAAACAAAAAACCTATTCCTGAGTTACTGTTTCTTCTTGATTCTGCCTCACAAAAAGTGGAATAGAAAGCGATCAAAAACTTTTATGTGACCAAAAATGGTACCAATAAAAACTCCAACTCATCCTGCAAAAAGCAAGCCCTCACATGATTCTGTCAGCAAAAAAATAAAAAAAAAAATAGCCTTCAAAGTTCAGTGATATAAAACCCCCTTTCTTTTGTAAAAAAAACAAACAAAAGTTTTTTAGTGTGGTAGTCTCCAATCCTAAAAAAACTATATAAATCTGGTGTCGCTGTAATCGTTCTGACCCAAAGAATAAAGCCGCCTAATCACCTATATCACACAGTGAACGGTGTAAAAAATAAATGAATAAAGCCAATTCTTCAACCGCTATTGATATGACCATTCTGCCTCCCAAAGATTGCAGTACGGCGCAGCTCCCTCCTCAAAAAAGAAATCCAGCAAAATCTGATCTCCCAAATCCAAATGCCCCGTTCTCTTCTGAGCCCCACAAAGTGCCTAAACCAGTTAGCATCCACTAATTACAGCGCTCCTTCCCTTCTCACTTTGTATTGTGCCTCAAAAGTAGTTTTCAACCACATATGTGGTACTGGTGTACAAAGGAGAAATTGCACAGCAAATTGTATTGTTCATTATCTCCTGTCACTCTAGTGAATTTCAAAAATTTGGGGTTAAAGCAGCATTTTTGTGGTTAAAAATATATTTTTTCATTTTCACGGCTCAACGTTCTAAAATTCTGGGAATCACCTGGGGGATCAAGGCGCTCACCACACATCTAGATAAATTCCTTAAAGGGTTGATGGGTATTCTGCGGTAGTGAGGGCAGACCTGCTGGGTATGATGGGGCAGTGAGGGCAGACCTGCTTGGTATGATGGGACAGTGAGGGCAGACCTGCTTGGTATGATGGGACAGTGAGGGCAGACCTGCTGGGTATCATGGGGTAGTGAGGGCAGACCTGCTGGGTATCATGGGGTAGTGAGGGCAGACCTGCTGGCTATTCTGGGGCAGTGAGGGCAGAGCTGCTGGCTATTATAGGGTAGTGAGGGCATACCTGCTGGGGATGATGGGGGTAGTGAGGGCATACCTGCTGGGGATGATGGGGGTAGTGAAGGCAGACCTGCTGGGGATGATGGGGGCAGTAAGGGCAGACCTGCTGGGGATGATGGGGGCAGTGAGGGCAGACCTGCTGGGGATGATGGGGGTAGTGAAGGCAGACCTGCTGGAGATGATGGGGGTAGGGAGGGCAGACCTGCTGGGGATGATGGGGGTAGTGAGGGCAGACCTGCTGGGGATGATGGGGCAGTGAGGGCAGACCTGCTGGGGATGATGGGGCAGTGAGGGCAGACCTGCTGCTGGGGATGATGGGGGTGTGAAGCCCCACAGGTGTTGTGTCGGTGCATTACCTTCAGGGACTCCACTCGGCTGGATCCTGTCACTGGTAGGAGATCTTCTTTTAGGATTGTCGTGACGCCACTCTCAGAATTGCGGTCAGTGGGGACCGCCACTGCAGATTAAGGGATGCCTGGGGCTGATGGTGGGTGCAGTCGGTTGTAATAGCCTCCTGAGAGTGAGGCGAGCCCCAGGGCCCTGTGTAGGTGTGTAGAACCACAAGGCGCAGAATAACTCCACACAAGCAGGATGTCTTTCAGGGGTTTTACTCACAGTTGATGGCAGGGTGAGTAGAAAGTCTTTTGACATCTGTGATATGTGAGGGCTGGCAGTGAGGACCTGGTGTATCTCTAATATGTCCCCTGAGGAGTCAATGTGGACGAAACGCGTCGGGACGGTAACAGGGTCAGCCTAGGGGTCCAACCTTGCATTAGATGTGGACCGTCCTTGTTAGGACGGGAGTTTGGGGTGGCAGGTAATTTGTTGTTTTATGACCTCCTGATTGGACAGGGAGAGTGAATGCCGGACCAGCATACTGAACCCAGGAATCCAAAAGGAGAGACTGCCTGCCCCCTATCTGTGGAAGGATTTGGTGAGACCATTCCTGCTATATGCCTAACATTTCGTTTATAAGTGTGGTATCTGACCGCTGTCAGTATCATATAACAAGTGATGCAATTTTCTGTTAGGTATATTTAGTTTTTTATGCCTTAGTTTTTCTATTAAGTCGGACCAATGTCCGTACTCTGGCATAATTAATTTGTGTTTGTTTATTACGTTGGTATGTTTTTTTGTTTTTGAACCAATTCGGCTATATGCCTAACATGTTTATCTAATAGTGATATCTGACCACTGTCAGTACCATGTATAAGAACATGATGAATTTTTGTTAGGTATATTTAGTTTTTATGCCTTAGTTTTTTCTATCAAAATTGGACCAAAAATCCATATCTGGCATAAACATATTGTGTTTGTTTTTTTTTGTTGGTTTATTTAGTTTTTTGAACTAGTGTGTTCACTGTCTTTGAATCAATTTGGCTATATGCCTAACATGTACCAATAATGCGATATCTGACCGTTGTCAGTACCATTATAAGAACATGGTGAATTTTTGTTAGGTTTATTTAGTTTTTATGCCTTCGTTTTTTCTATCAAATTGGACCAAAAATCCATATCTGGCATAAACATATTGTGTTTGTTTATTATGTTGGTTTATTCAGTTGTTTTTGAACTAGTGGCTTCCACCATGATATTCTAAAAGCGGCATGAAACGGGCACGCACGGATTACACATGGTGAAGGCTTTGTGAATTGAGAAATTTTTTTTGAGGGAGTGGATTCCTCTTTTAGAAAAATTAATAAAGGATTTATTTTAATGCTCTTAACTAAACTTCAAACTTGTCAAACTGGGAACTTCTATGCTTCTTTCTTTACTTTATGTGGATTCCTCCTCACCAGGGCTTGGGCCTGTAGGGCTGCGGCACCTGTTGCTTCCTTGACCTCTTTCTTCGTCTGTGGTAGTCTCATCAGTGGGTTCCTTATCTGTTCTTTCTCTATCTCTGTCTTTCCTTTCTTCTTCCGTGTCTGTTTCTTTTTCTGTTGAGACAGCAGGTTCACTGTAGGGATGTCTGGGACATGGTGTAACATCCAATGCATACCATCCTCTTTCTCCTTGGTGCATGGTGAATTCCACTGAATCTCCCATCCTTAGGTTCCTTCCTGGATGTCCTCTAGGCAAATGGGCTCTAACGTCTCTTCTGTTGACAAAAATGCCTTCTTTCATACCAGGTGCTACTATGAAACCGTATCCTGATTTTAGGCTGAAATCTTCTACTACACCTCGACAAAGTGGACCTCTGACCTGGGATTTGGCTCTTCTCAAAAACCGTTTCTCCTCTAAGTCTCTGGCCGTGACTTCATCTTTATTCTCTGGAGACTGCGGTGCAGGGGAAAACTTTGTTCTGCTACGGCGCCGTGTCCTGCGGACTGGATTCTGCGGGGTACAGCTTACAAGCTCCCAGGTGAGGCTTTTGAGCAGATCTTCTTCAGCGGAGGGTATCGGGTCTTCTTCGTCCCAGCGGGAGTATGGCAACATCTCTGGCTCGGGGTATGAATCCACTGCTGATGGCTCCGGAGTCAGCTCCTCAGCCTTCTGGCCTCCCCTCCCCCTTAGTTCTTCTGAACACTCCTGTCGTGGCAGTGCTGGGGATGGACTTTCATCAGCAGGCCCGGGCGGGGGACTCTTTCGCGTGGTTGCTGCAGGAGTCGCCTTGGGGGTGTGCGGAGGGAGCAGATACCGGTCCACCATCTCCTGTGGGAACTTGGCCTCCAGGTCAGCCTTCAGTCTCCAGTATTCGGGGTCCGCACCTATCAGGGACTTCCTAGCAGGGACTTCCTTGGACTGGGGAGCGGTGTCTGCTCTGGCCTTGCAGGCCGGGGTAAACAGTGGTACCTTCTTGTCTTGGCGGGCCGCGCCCTGCATGGCGGCGGCCTGGTCTTGGCGGGCCGCGCCTGACATGGCGGCGGCCTGGTCTTGGCGGGCCGCGCCCGACATGGCGGCGGCCTGGATCAGCGTCGCTGTTGCAGCTGGCGTCTTAGCGGGCATCGCTACTGTGGCCGGTTCTTGGCGGGCCGGGCAGGGCATCGCTGCGGCGGCCTGAATTGGCGTCGCAGCTACGATGGGATCTGTGCAGGCTGGGCGGAGCGTCGCTGCGGCGATCGGAGCTTGGCGGGCCGCACCTGGCGTGGCTGCGGCCTGGTTCAGCACCTCGCCTGCGGCGTGGATGAGCGTCGCTGCTGCGGTGGGGTCTTGGCGGGCCGGGCCTAGCAAGGCGGCGGCCTGGGTCAGCGTCACACCCGCGGCATGGATGAGGGTCGCGGTGGCAGCCGGTTCTCTGCGGGCCGGACTTGGCGTTACTGCAGGGACCGGGTCTTGGTGGGCCGAGCAGGGCATCGCTGCGGCGGCCTGGGCTTGGCGGGCCGCACCTGGCGTGGCTGCGGCCTGGCTCAGCGTCGCCGCGCCGGGCGCCTCTTCAGGGACCGCGGGCGTGGCAGCAGGGGTCGGGGCACTCGTGCTGGCAGGGGCAACACTGGACTCACCCATCGGTGGCACCATCGGGGTCTGAGTCGTCGCCGTCCGGTCTGGCACTCGTCGCGTGGCTCTCCCCTCATAGGCCTGAACCGCCGCGGTCATTTCCAGAAACTCCGTACGTCCCTCCCTGATCTGCCTTCCGACCCTGGCCTCCAGTTGATCGCAGAACTCGGCAAGCTCCCGACACCACCAGGCAGCGGAGCCTGGCTCTGGGTCTCTGTGTTCAGACGCCATTTCCTCTAACAGCAGGCTTCTGGCTCCCTTTCTGTCCCGACGTCTCTGAACGCCTCCGCTCTCATCACTTGCGAGGTCAGGACTCTGCAGGGGATCTCTGGGTAGCCACACCTCTTCGTGGGCGGTAACTTCTCCCAGCGCGGGCTGCTGTTGTTTTTCAGCGCGCTTTTCATGGTGGCAATATGGCGGCGCTTCCAATTTTTCAAGCGGACCACCCAGGCACATGGTCACCTGTCTGAACAGGTCTAGTCCTTATCCTGTTCGTGACGCCAGATGTGAAGCCCCACAGGTGTTGTGTCGGTGCATTACCTTCAGGGACTCCACTCGGCTGGATCCTGTCACTGGTAGGAAATCTTCTATTTGTCGTGACGCCACTCTCAGAATTGCGGTCAGTGGGGACCGCCACTGCAGATTAAGGGATGCCTGGGGCTGATGGTGGGTGCAGTCGGTTGTAATAGCCTCCTGAGAGTGAGGCGAGCCCCAGGGCCCTGTGTAGGTGTGTAGAACCACAAGGCGCAGAATAACTCCACACAAGCAGGATGTCTTTCAGGGGTTTTACTCACAGTTGATGGCAGGGTGAGTAACCCGGGCGTAGCTGGGATGAACCAGGCTGGAACCAGGTGTCCTTCAGGCTGACTGATGAGGGTGACTACCGACTCGCCTTCCTTAGCCCTTGGTGGTTTGGGGTAACCCCGACTTTTAGTCCCTATGGGGGTCACCCAGGGAAGTTGCTGAAGCCTCTCTCCCCTTCGGTTGCCGTTTGCTTGTCGCCTGGACCAGATCACTCCAGCTGCTTGCCTCCTGTGAACTATGGGCCCTAACTGTGGCTACGTGGCTGCGGCTTTTGGGTGTTGTGGTGTGGGCTTTGAGGGCCCCACACCGGCAGGTTTAGCAAGGAAAGGTAGATCTATCCCCGCTCCGGGATCTGCCGCCCGTTTGGGCCTGGTACTCCCTAGCAGTCTCCTTACTTCCCACTCCGTGCTCTCTCTTTAGCTGAAGATGGATTTCGGGTAGCACTCCTAGGTGACCGTTCTCCCCCGTCGGTAGCCACTGCGCGGGCGCTGTTAGACTGCAACAGCCCCAGGGGTCTGCTCTCCTCCGAGCTCCCTGGACTCTGCACTAAACCGGCTCACTCCTGGGACCTTCACTGCTGCTCCTGTCAGAGCTCCACTTCATGCTCCTCACTCCTCCACACTCTGCTTCAGACTGTTCTCTTCCATCTCTTTTCCCTTTTGTGCCTGCCTACGCCACCTAGCAACCAGGCTCTCCACCACACCCCTTGAGTGGAGATGGAGGCTTTTGGCCCCCTCCACTATTCCAGTGGAGGAGAAGGCTTTTCCCCCTCCTGGGATCCCCAGGGGTCCTCACAAAGGTACATGTGTGAGACCTGATCACTATGCGCCTGTGTAGTCACACCTCGGTCAGCCTTCTGGATTACCTGTATTGTACTGTCCCCAGCATGGGTGCAGTACTCAGTGGTGCCTGACCAGGTCAGGGGCGCCACAGGGGCAGTGAGGGGAGACCTGCTGGGGATGATGGGGGCAGTGAGGGGAGACCTGCTGCTGGGGATGATGGGGCAGTGAGGGCAGACCTGCTGGGGATGATGGGGCAGTGAGGGCAGACCTGCTGCTGGGGATGATGGGGGCAGTGAGGGCAGACCTGCTGGGGATGATGGGGGCAGTGAGGGCAGACCTGCTGGGGATGATGGGGGGAGTGAGGGCAGACCTGCTGGGGATGATGGGGGGAGTGAGGGCAGACCTGCTGCTGGGGATGATGGGGCAGTGAGGGCAGACCTGCTGCTGGGGATGATGGGGCAGTGAGGGCAGACCTGCTGCTGGGGATGATGGGGCAGTGAGGGCAGACCTGCTGCTGGGGATGATGGGGCAGTGAGGGCAGACCTGCTGCTGGGGATGATGGGGCAGTGAGGGCAGACCTGCTGCTGGGGATGATGGGGCAGTGAGGGCAGACCTGCTGGGGATGATGGGGGGAGTGAGGGCAGACCTGCTGCTGGGGATGATGGGGCAGTGAGGGCAGACCTGCTGCTGGGGATGATGGGGGCAGTGAGGGCAGACCTGCTGGGGATGATGGGGGGAGTGAGGGCAGAACTGCTGCTGGGGATGATGGGGCAGTGAGGGCAGACCTGCTGCTGGGGATGATGGGGCAGTGAGGGCAGACCTGCTGGGGATGATGGGGCAGTGAGGGCAGACCTGCTGCTGGGGATGATGGGGCAGTGAGGGCAGACCTGCTGCTGGGGATGATGGGGGGAGTGAGGGCAGACCTGCTGCTGGGGATGATGGGGTAGTGAGGGCAGACCTGCTGCTGGGGATGATGGGGTAGTGAGGGCAGACCTGCTGCTGGGGATGATGGGGGGAGTGAGGGCAGACCTGCTGCTGGGGATGATGGGGCAGTGAGGGCAGACCTGCTGCTGGGGATGATGGGGGGAGTGAGGGCAGACCTGCTGCTGGGGATGATGGGGTAGTGAGGGCAGACCTGCTGGGGATGATGCGGCAGTGAGGGCAGACCTGCTGCTGGGGATGATGCGGCAGTGAGGGCAGACCTGCTGGAGATGATGGGGGCAGTGAGGGCAGACCTGCTGCTGGGGATGATGGGGGGAGTGAGGGCAGACCTGCTGGGGATGATGGGGCAGTGAGGGCAGACCTGCTGCTGGGGAATCGGATGATGGGGCAGTGAGGGCAGACCTGCTGCTGGGGATGATGGGGCAGTGAGGGCAGACCTGCTGCTGGGGATGATGGGGCAGTGAGGGCAGACCTGCTGCTGGGGATGATGGGGCAGTGAGGGCAGACCTGCTGCTGGGGATGATGGGGCAGTGAGGGCAGACCTGCTGCTGGGGATGATGGGGGGAGTGAGGGCAGACATAGGCAGCAGCACGTGTGGAGTCCTGTCCTCTGCCAGTGCATGGCTCGGGGCGCTCACACCTTCCTGTCACCCACCTCCTCTCCTCAGCTCCTCCCCTCGGCTCTGCCCACCGCCCTGCCTGCCTGCCTGCCTGTGGGAAGTGCAGCCATGCCCGGCATTGTCGGCGGCTGTGTGCACTGATGCCTTTGTGTCTGGCAGTGGAGGAGCAGCCGGCGAGCTCTTTGTCTTCTCCCGGGTGTAGGGACCCCCCGGCTGCTCCCCGCTGCCCGGTTATGCCCGCCGCCTGCATCCTGTGCCCACGGCCCCTGGCAGCAGACTGAGCGGTACCAGAGGGCTGCTGGGAAGTTTCGTCGCCCCCTCGGCCCGGCAGGGATACAATGAAGGATCTGAAGAAGTATATGACAGAAGGTCTGCTGCAGTTCGCCATCCTGCTGAGCCTGGCCGGGGTGCGGGTGGATCTGGACTCCTACCTGCCGCCCATCAGGGAGATCATCCTGGGCTCCAGCTCTGCCTACTCTCAGATCCCCTTTCACAGCTTGAGGGACACTTGGGAGGGGTCCAGCCTGCACCCCAAGAGCCCAGACCTGGACTCCTTCTTCACTGCCCGGAGGCTGCTGGACGAAGTGAGGGCACTGGGGGACACACGGGTGCCCAGGACTGAGCTCAGCGCCTGGCTGCTCCACACAGTGCCTGCGGAGGATGCGGAGCCTGGCAGTGCCCTGCTGCCCACAGGCTCCACTGAGGAGGGCACCGACAGCCCGAGCCACAGCGAAGGCCCGAGCCAGCCACCTGCCGGCAGCAGCCATGCCAGCCCCTCACACATTGGCACAGGTGCCACCCCCGGAGACTATACCAAAGAGGTAACTAAGGGCAGCAGCCGCCGACATGATCCGGGTCCACCAATAGAATGATTTGTCGCATGACTCGTGCGACATTTACCCTGTAATGTGATGTGTCTCCTGAACAAGGTCATGCCCTGTGTGGGGAGGGTAATGATGGGGGCTGTGTGCCAGTTACACCCCCTGAGCACTGACCAGCAGGGATAGTGGAGCTGATCATCTGCCCCTAACATCAGGGTACAGAACAAACATGGAGGCATGATGTGTGAGCACCACACCCTGCCCAGACTATCCTATATGGAGGGAGCACAACCCTCATCATCCGCCCCCTCTGACTCTCCCTTTGTATTCAGCTGTTGATCCCATCCCATAATGATCAGGCTGTATCCCGGGCTGGGTTACGCTGGCGCTTGTTGTTGGCACATCCTGGGTGTAGATCGTCAGGTTAACCAGAAGGTTCAGTTTTTGGGGAGTTGCGTCACTTCTCAAACTTTAAAATCGTTGTTGCTACAAATACAGTTTATTCTGGAGTTTTTGTGGGGATCAGACAATATTGGGGGGTGCGGGTCATGTCCATCTCCTGCGCTTTATCCAGTAGAGGACAGGTGCATGCGAACCAGACCTCCCCAAAATCCAGAGCTGTCCCCACCTCCCATACATCTGAACAGCACATGTTCCCCAAATTTCTGGGAGACCTCATCATCTGGTCAAAAGTGGCCAATGTATTCAACTTTTTCTTATATGTTATTCTCGTTCTTTTGTTTTGTTTTTAAGGCTAAGTTCACACTTCAGTTGTTTTGCATCAGTCACAATCCGTAGCCTTGAGGAATTACGGAATCCTGCAAAATATTTAGCAGGAATCCAGTATTTCCCCATAGACTTCTATTAGTGACGGATTGCGACTGATGACCCTGCGTTGCATCCGCTGCGTCGCGGTCCGTCGTTTTTGACTGACCGCTGAGCGGGGAGCAACGCAGAATGTAACGTTTTTCGGGCCGTCAAAATTAACGCGCCGCGCAGGAATCCGTCGCCATCCGCCACACTTGCAATGTATGTCTATGGTGCTGGATTCCGTCGTAATCCGTCTTACGACGGAATCCAGTGCTGGATTCCGCCATGCTCTACTGAGCATGCCCAGCATGTTTGGCACGCCCACTGGGCTGTCCCAAACACAAACTGATCATGACTGATCCGTCAAAAAACGGATGCACAGCGGATGTAACGGACGCAACTGATCAGTTTTTTCACAGGATTCCTGTGAAAGGAATCCTGTGAAAAACACATCAGTTGCATCAGTTGACATCTAAGGCTAAGTTCACACATCCTGTGTTTTCAATCCGTCAGGTCCGTCAGCAACGGATCAGTCATTTTCAAGATGTCAACTGATGCAACTGATGTGTTTTTCACAGGATTCCTTTCACAGGAATCCTGTGAAAAAACGGATCAGTTGCGTCCGTTACATCCGCTGTGCGTCCGTTTTTTGACGGATCAGTCATGATCCGTCTGTGTTTGGGACAGCCCAGTGGGCGTGCCAAGCATGCTGGGCATGCTCAGTAGAGCATGACGGAATCCTGCGCTGGATTCCATTGTAAGACGGATTACGACGGAATCCAGCACCATAGACATGCATTAGGCCAAGTTCACATTTCCGCTAAAATCTATCAGTCACAATCCGCTGCTCTTGTAAACAGCGGAATCCGTTTAGCGGATTCCGCTGCTCCCATAGACTTGTATGAGCAGCGGATTGTGACTGATGATGCTGCGTTGCACCCTCCGCCCGACTGATCAGTCGTGGAACGACTGACCGCCGGGCGGGGGGAACGCAGCATGTAACGTTTTTTGAGCAGCGAGATCCGTCGGATTTCGCTGCGCATGCTCTCTGGCTCCCTGCACACGTCACCAGCTTTGGTTGGTTACCCGATATTTACCCTGGTTACGGTGCAAGGAGCCAGCGCTAAGCGGTGTAGGCCCGTAACCAAGGTAAATATCGGGTAACCAAGGTAAACATCGTGTGCTTTGCTGTTACCCGATATTTAGTCTGGTTACGTGTGCAGGGAGGCCGACACTTCCCCGCTCGGCCCCGCCCCCTCCCGCACTCCGCACATGTATGTACACACACACACACACACCTGTCCCCAGCCATGCAGACAAGCACTGACACCCTCGTCTGGCCCCGCCCCCTGCTCGGCTCCGCCCCCTCCCGCACTTTGCATGTGCACACACACACATACATACATACATACATGCACATACACACACTCACTCACTCACACATACACTCACCTGTCCCCAGCCATGCAGACCGCAGCACTTCTACTGACATCCTCAGCGCCTGGCCCCGCCCCCCGCTCGGCTCCGCCCCCTCCCGCACTTTGCATGTGCACACACACACATACATACATACATACATGCACATACACACACTCACTCACTCACAGATACACTCACCTGTCCCCAGCCATGCAGACCGCAGCACTTCCACTGACATCCTCAGTGCCTGGCCCCGCCCCCCGCTCGGCTCCGCCCCCTCCCGCACTTTGCATGTGCACACACATACATACATACATACATACATGCATGCATGCATGCATGCATACATACATACATACATACATACACACACTCACTCACTCACAGATACACTCACCTGTCCCCAGCCATGCAGACCGCAGCACTTCCACTGACATCCTCAGCGCCTGGCCCCGCCCCCCGCTCGGCTCTGCCCCAGAACTCCGCCCCCCGCACACAACGGAATCCGACAAAGAATTCTGTTCTTTGTCATCCGTTGTACAGCGTTGAACAGCGCATCAGTCACATGCGTCAAGCGACGCATGTGACTGATACAAATCAACGGAAATGTGAACTTAGCCTTACAAGCTTGACGGATGGCGACAGATTCCTGCGCGGCGCGTTAATTTTGACGGCCCGAAAAACGTTACATTCTGCGTTGCTCCCCGCTCGGCGGTCAGTCAAAAACGACGGACCGCGACGCAGCGGATGCAACGCAGGGTCATCAGTCGCAATCCGTCGCTAATAGAAGTCTATGGGGAAATACTGGATTCCTGCAAAATATTTTGCAGGATACCGTAATTCCCCAAGGCGACGGATTGTGACTGATGCAAAACACAGGATGTGTGAACTTAGCCTAAAAAACAACTGATCCGTTGCTGACGGACCTGACGGATTGAAAACAACTGAAGTGTGAACTTAGCCTAAGGTTCCACGGTCAAGGGTTTTATATTTAGTGCTCATTTTTATGGTCTTTACTAAAAGAGGGTCTGGGGGCTTGTCTCAGTCATTATTCTGTGAGCAGCGCCCCCTTTTAAAAACCATAAGAATGTGCATAAAAAAGCCCAACAGTATGGCGGGGAGAAGCGGGAGTAAGATCCGAGCACAGATTGTCCACTCCTGTCCTCCTAACCCCACCATACATGATCTATAGCTTTCCACTGGAGATTGTTTGACCACCCGCAGTCTCTCCGGACTCGCCCACACACAGGTCCCCCCCGAGCGCTCCTGCGGTCTCTATGCCGGACTCTGCCGGTGACTTATATCACCAAGCACAGAAGGATTGGTAGGCTAAAATCGGACATGGCAGATGCTCCCCCAACACCATCTGTCAGGATAGCGCCAGGAGGCCCCTATGTACAGCACTGACCGAGCCCATTGATATCCGGTAAGCTGACAGTACTCTGTGAACGGGGGCCTTTAGCGTGGTATCACCAACCCACACAGTAGCTGATCGCTGAAGTTCTGACCGCTGTGGATAGGTGATTACTGGTCAACGTGAAAATAAGCCTTCGAAGCTATCTCCACCGTCTCAGACAATTTTATTTTTATTGCCATAATACATCTAAAATGGGAAATAAAGCCACTCTGTAATGGGTTTCTATTAAAAATGTCCTATGGTTTTATGTCTGCATCTCCTGAAAAGCCATTCTGTGTAGTGAAGTAGTAGCATCATGCTCGGGTGCCCGGTACTCGTAATGACCTGTTGGATGCTCGGATGGGAGCGACTTGAGTACCCAAGTATACTGGAAGTCAATGGGGGACTTGAGCATTTTAAGGGAAAAGTTCCATTATACTCAGGTACATGAGTCGCTCCCATCTAAGCATCCAACTGGTTATTACGAGTACCGGCAACCGAGCATGGCAGTGCCCGCTCATCACTAATCCTCTGCTCTTTTCACAAGTCCGACATTCATGGTCTGAGATGGACCTCCCTGTCCTGACCTGAACTCAGTAGACTCATACATGGCTATCAGGCTTTTGGTCAATGAATATTGGATTTATGAAACGCTACAACCTTATAGTCTTAAGGCTGCTTTACCGGCAGCGACATCGCTAGCGATGTCGCTCCTGAAAGCACCCGCCCCCGTCGTTTGTGCGTCACGGGAAAATCGCTGCTCGTGGCGCACAATATCGCTAGGAGCCGTCACACGGACTTAGCTTCCTAGCGACGTCGCTGTGGCTGGCGAGCAACCTCTTTTCTAAGGGGGCGGTTCATGCGGCGTCACAGCAACGTCACACGGCAGCCGTCCAATAGAAGCGGAGGGGCAGAGAGCAGCCGAAAGAAAGACACGCCCACCTTGTTGCCGGAGGACGCAGGTACGGTTTTGTTCATCGTTCCTGGGGTGTCTCACGTAGCGATGTGTGCTGCCTCAGGAACGATGAACAACCTGCGTCCCACACCAGCAACGATATTTGGGATTAGAACATGTCAACGATTAGGTGAGTAATTTTGATCGCCAGTGGTCGTTGGTACGTTTCACATGCAACAACGTCACTAATGAGGCCGCATGTGCGTCACGAATTCCGTGACCCCCAACAACATCTCGTTAGCGATGTCGTTGCGTGTAAAGCCCCCTTTAGGCTCCGTGCCCACAGTCAGGGTTCACAGCATTTTGGATGCAGCATGCTTCAGCTGGGTCCAAAACGCTGCGATGTACAGTACAAGCACAGTGGATGGGATTTCTAGAAATCTAGTGCACTGTGTGTGTTGCTCACAGCAAAAACTGACCTCCAGTACGGCTTTCCAAGGCCGCAGCATGTCAATTCTTTGCTGCGGATGCGCATGCATTCTTTGTAGGGAGAACACAAGTGAGAGATCGCAGCGCACTGAACCCTGATCGTGGGGACGAGCAGCTGCGGTCTCCTGCGTTCTTCTGCAGAGGAGACTTACAACCCCACAGGTCAGGACCCGCCGCGTCCAGGACACAGTCCTGATCATGGGCATGTAAATATTTTATTCTACTTTTCATCGATTTTGTACTAACATACATGAATTAGGTTAGCTAGAAGTAGGGGGGAGACCATGTAATTTGACTGTAGGATCTGACTACATAGAGATTATTTGTAGTCTGTTACCATGGAGATACATAGTCTACATAGGAGCTGCATAAACAAAAAGGTGGGAAAACTCCTATTGCAAAGTACCTTTTTTTATTCATTTTAAATGTATTATTTTGGCAAAAAATATTTGCTTGCAGGTTTTCATATCCCTTACCTTTCTATAGATATTTTACAGATGTCTTTGTTTTTAAAACATAGTTTACCCACGACTAGTAAACTTCACAAGAGTCATCGGTGACATGCGAAGAGTCTCCATATAATGTGTATTGGGGCAAAGAGAGACGATGCAGTTGTCTGGAGCTATAGGAAACTGTGCGGGTCTCCATATAGTGCCTTATTTCTCCCAATGTACGTTGCATGTAGGAAAAAAACAAGTTGAAAAGACCATTTTTTTATTTTTTTTAAGATACAGGGGTATAGTACAGCTCCCTATATTTATATGCATGTTATTTTATGTATCCTTAATATGGCCGCCTGCTTACAGGGTTTTCCAATTTTTTTCAAAATTGGGAAAGCAGTAAGGATCGATATACAGTGGGTACGGAAAGTATTCAGACCCCTTTAAAATTTTCATTCTTTGTTTCATTGCAGCCATTTGGTAAATTCAAAAAAGTTCATTTTTTCTGATTAATGTACACTCTGCAACCCCATCTCCCATCATGACAAAAAAAACCCAGAAATGTAGAAATTTTTGCAAATTTATTAAACAAGAAAAACTGAACGATCACATGTTCATAAGTATTCAGACCCTTTGCTCAGTATTGAGTAGACGCACCCTTTTGAGCTATTACAGCCATGAGTCTTCTTGGAATGATGCAACAAGTTTTTCACACCTGGATTTGGGGATCCTCTGCCATTCTTCCTTGCAGATCCTCTCCAGCTCCGTCAGGTTGGATGGTGAACGTTGGTGGACAGCCATTTTCAGGTCTCTCCAGAGATGCTCAATTGGGTTTAGGTCAGGGCTCTGGCTGGGCCAGTCAAGAATGGTCACAGAGTTGTTCTGAAGCCACTCCTTTGATATTTTAGCTGTGTGCTTAGGGTCATTGTCTTGTTGGAAGGTGAACCTTCAGCCAAGTCTGAGGTCCAGAGCACTCTGGAAGAGGTTTTCTTCCAGGATATCTCTGTACTTAGGCACATTCATCTTTCCTTCAATTGCAACCAGTCGTCCTGTCCCTGCAGCTGAAAAACACCCCGATAGCATGAGCTGCCACCACCATGTTTCACTGTTGGGATTGTATTGGGCAGGTGATGAGCAATGCCTGGTTTTCTCCACACATATCGCTTAGAATTATCACCAAAAAGTTCTATTTTCATCTTATCAGACCAGAGAATCTTATTTCTCATAGTCTGGGAGTCCTTTATGTGCTTTTTTGTAAACTTTATGCGGGCATTCATATGTCTTGGACTGAGCAGATGCTTCCATCAGGCCACTCTGCCATAAAGGCCCGACTAGTGGAGGGCTGCAGTGATAGTTGACTTTGTGGAACTTTCTCCCATCTCCCTACTGCATCTCTGGAACTCAGCCACAGTGATCTTGGGGTTCTTCTTTACTTCTCTCACCAAGGCTCTTCTCCCACGATTGCTCACTTTGGCTGGACGGCCAGGTCTAGAAAGAGTTCTGGTGGTCCTAAACTTCTTCCATTTAAGGATTATGGAGGCCATTGTGCTCTTAGGAACCTTGCGTACTGCAGAAATTCTTTTGTAACCTTGGCCAGATCTGTGCCTTGCCACAATTCTGTCTCTGAGCTCCTTGGGCAGTTCCTTTGACCTCATAATTCTCATTTGGTCTGACATGCATTGTGAGCTGTGAGGTCTTATATAGACAGGTGTGTGTCTTTCCAAATCAAGTCCTATCAGTTTAATAAAACACAGCTAGACTCCAATGAAGGAGTAGAACCATCTCAAGGAGGATAAGAAGGAAATCAACAGCATGTGATTTAAATATGAGTGTCTGAGCAAAGGGTCTGAATACTTATGACCATGTGATATTTCAGTTTTTCTGGTTTAAAAAATGTGCAAAAAATGTCTACATTTCTGTTTTTGTTTTTTTTCTGTCAAGATGGGGTGCAGAGTGTACATCAGTGAGAAAAATATTAACTTTTTTGAATTTACCAAATAGCTACAATGAAAGAATGAAAAATTTAAAGGGGTCTGAATACTTTCCGTACCCACTATAAAATATAGAAATAATCATCACTATCCCCATGAATCATGTTGGCGGGTACTGGAGCTGATGGCGCCCCTTTCATCATTTACAGCCAATCTCTGGCATTAGCAGTAACAATTGTATGTGTGACCACTGTGATCAGTGATTGGCTGCAGCAGTCATGTGTCGTAGATGGGATGTTACCGCTTCTGCCCTGTAAATATAGACTGGCGGAAAGGAGGCGCTGGAGAGGTGGGGGAGGAGGGGGGTCAACAAGTAATGAAAATGTTATTAATTCAAAGCATTACCTGCCTGAGGCCACTTCTAATGATAATTCAACATACACCAAGAGCAGTGAGGGTCCTGCTCACAAGCTACAAGCTATGAGGAAGAATTAATAATAATGGACAACTCCTTTTAATGCCTCAAAAGGAGGACAACAAAATTGAATTGAGTCCTGTGGAGGATTGATGTGCTGTTCTCCCCCTCCCCCACCTAACAAGCCTGTAAAGGACTATTTCATGGCATTACTTTCTTATTCGTGAAGACCTCTCATATAGGGCATAGCTGCATCTGTTTTCTGCCTGAAAGTTGTATACATTGCAGTGCTCGCCTGGGCTTAATGGGGTTTTCCAGTAAAAGATTTATACCATTGCTCATCCTGGGCTTAAAGGGGGGTTTCCAGGCAAAAATAAATACATAAATCACTAATCTTCCTAATATAGGCCTGTTAGACCTTGTCATCAGGTGGCTGATTGAGAACGCTTTCAGTCCTGTCCTTAGCACAGGACATCTTTTTGTTTTGGCCCATGAGTAGGGCAGTGTATGAAGGGGATGGGCTCATTTTAGTTACTAAGCCCCCTCCTCTGCCTATACATCGGACATAACAGAGAAGGAGGCTGGCTTGGCGATTGACATGAGCAGCCGGCCGCCATTCACACCCTGCTCATGGTCCGGCAGAGTAAGCCATGTCCTGTTTAGACCAAAGGATCGAAAATAAAGCAGCCGGGACGAAGGATGGAGCTGCCATCTTTATATTCTTCCATTGAAAAGTGTTATAGGTAAACTGAGCAAATTAGGCTAAGTTCACATTTCCGTTGTTTTGCATCAGTCACATGCGTTGCTTGACTCATGTGACTGATGCGTTGTACAACGGATGACAACGGTGACAAAGAAAAGAATTTTTGTCGGACTCCGTTGTGTGCGGGGGGTGGAGTTCGGGGGCGGAGCTGAGGACGTCAGTGCCGCGGTCTGCATGGCTGGGGACAGGTGAGCGAGTGAGTGAGTGTGTGTGTGTGTCTACATGTGTGTGTACATGCGGAGTGCGGGAGGGGGCGGAGCCAAGCGGGGCCGTGGAGCTGAGGACGTTAATGCCGCGGGGACTGCAGGGCTGGGGACAAGTGAGTGTGTGTACACATGCGGAGTGCGGGAGGGGGCGGAGCCGAGTGGTGAAGTGTCGGCCTCCTTGCACACTGTATCCAGGGTAAACATCGGGTATAAGCAAAGCACTTTTTGCTTGGTTACCCGATATTTATCTAGGATACCAGCTTAGCGCGGGCTCCCTGCACCCCTAACCACTGTAAATATCGGGTAACTAACCAAAGCGCATTGCTTGGTTACCCGATGTTTATCCTGGTTACGGGGGCGGGGAGCCAGAGAGAGCATGCGCAGCAAAATCCTACGGATCGCGCTGCTCAAAAAACGTTACATGCTGCGTTGCTCCCGCCCGGCGGTCAGTTAAAAAATGACTGACCGCGACGCAGCGGATGCAACGCAGCATAATCAGTCACAATCCGTCACTAATAGAAGCCTACGGGGAAAATCAGGATTCCTGCAAAATATTTTGCAGGATACCGTAATTCCTCAAGGCGACGGATTGTGACTGATGCAAAACAACTGAAGTGTGAACTTAGGGTACTTTCACACTTGCGTTTATTTCCTTCCGTTACAATCCGCCCTTTTGGAAAACAGCGGAATCCGTTAACGGATTCCGCTGTTTCCCATAGACTTGTATGGGTGACCGATTGTACCAAAAGGACCTGCGTTGCTTCCGCTGGGCGACGCTCCGTTGCTTCCGCCCAGCGGGAGGAACGCAGCATGTAACGTTATTTTGAGCAGCGGAATCCTCTGGATTTCACTGCGCATGCTTTTTTTTTTTTTTTTTTTTTTATTTTGGCTCGCGGTGGCCAAACGTTCAGCTGAGCGCCCGCCGGCAAGTCACAGCGCTCAGCTGAGCGCCCGCCCGCCAGCATGCCCGGGCGCCGGCAAGTGACAGCGCTCAGCTGATCACCCGGCGGTCGGCTGCAGGGAGCGATCAGCTGATCACCCGGCGGCCGGCAAGTGACAGCGCTCAGCTGATCACCCGGCGGCCGGCTGCGGGGAGCGATCAGCTGATCACCCGGCGGCCGGCAAGTGACAGCGCTCAGCTGATCACCGGCGGTCGGCTGCAGGGAGCGATCAGCTGATCACCGGGTGGACGGCTGCAGGGAGCGATCAGCTGATCACCCGGTGGCCGGCTGCAGGGAGCGATCAGCTGATCACCTGGCGGCTGGCAAGTGACAGCACTCAGCTGATCACCGGCGGTCGGCTGCGGGGAGCGATCAGCTGATCACCCGGCGGTCGGCTGCGGGGAGCGATCAGCTGATCACCCGGCGGTCGGCTGCGGGGAGCGATCAGCTGATCACCCGGCGGCCGGCTGCGGGGAGCGATCAGCTGATCGGCCGGCTGCGGGGAGCGATCAGCTGATCGGCCGGCTGCAGGGAGCGATCAGCTGATCGGCCGGCTGCAGGGAGCGATCAGCTGATCGGCCGGCTGCAGGGAGCGATCAGCTGATTGGCCGGCTGCAGGGAGCGATCAGCTGATCACCCGGCGGCCGGCTGCAGGGAGCGATCAGCTGATCGTTCACAATAGTCTGCCGCTGGTAAAACTGTAAAAAAAAAAAAATCAAAACGAATTGCGTTGTTTTGCAGCATCCGTTGTGCCACTATATGCAACACATCCGTTGCATCCGTTACACAACGCAATGCAACGTATACCGTTCAACGCAAGTGTGAAACTAGCCTTAGCCTAAAGGGAAAAATGGCTCCAGTGTAACCACATGTTTTGTGAGGGTGCTCAGCCCATCCCTGGTGATGGGGACAGGGGTGAACCCATCTGAGGTTCTGTCTTAGTTGTCAGGTTCTAGCAGATTCCCAGTAATATAATCAAGGGAATGTGTCTGGCAGTAAGGAATCAGCTTCATAATAAAGGAATATCTATTTTACTTCTCTTATTAGAGGACAGGACTTAGAAAGCTGCGGTGATGGGGCAGGAGAATGGTTGTTTCTTATTGCTCCCTCTTAGACCCGCAACACACATCCGTGTAATTTGTACGTATTTGCACGTACCGGAGACACGTACACACGGAGACCCATGTTGTTCTATGGTAGATGGCACACACACGTAAAATCACACGGAACTTGTGTCCGTGTGGTAAGTACGTGTGTGCGCTTTTCTGCACGGACGACATGTCCGTTTTTGGCCGGCAGCACGCAGGCACGGACCCGCTAAAGTCTATGGGTCCGTGCCTGCACGTACCGCACACGGAGTATGTCCGTGTTCAGCACGTTTCGTGCGTGTGCGTTTTTACACTAGCGTTCTTTTTTTTTTTAAATTAAATTCAGTATACTTACCTTTTTTTCTGCTGTTCTCAGTCATACTTACATTGGCGCTCGTTTTTTTTCTTTCCCCGGCTCATACCGCTCCCCGGTCACCAGCGCGGCGAGGAACAGCTGTGCAGAGAATACACGGCAACAATTACTTTGAATATGCCGGCCGCTCATTAATCAATCTCTTATTCCCTGCTTTCCCCACCCACAGACGCCTGTGATTGGTTGCAGTCAGACACGCCCCCCACGCTGAGTGACAGCTGTCTCACTGCACCCAATCACAGCAGCCGGTGGGCGTGTCTATACTGTGCAGTAAAATAAATAAATAATTAAAAAAAGCCGGCGTGCGGTCCCCCCCAATTTTAATACCAGCCAGATAAAGCCATACGGCTGAAGGCTGCTATTCTCAGGATGGGGAGTTCCACGTTATGGGGAGCCCCCGAGCCTAACAATATCAGTCAGCAGCCGCCCAGAATTGCCGCATACATTATATGCGACAGTTCTGGGACTGTACCCGGCTCTTCCCAATTTGCCTTGGTGCGTTGGCAAATCGGTGTAATAAGGAGTTATTGGCAGCCCATAGCTGCCACTAAATCCTAGATTATTCATGTCAGGCATCTCCCCGAGATACCTTCCATGATTAATCTGTAAGTGACAGTAAATAAACACACACACACACCCGAAAAAATCCTTTATTAGAAATAAAAAACACAAACATATACCCTGGTTCACCACTTTAATAAGCTCGAAAAAGCCCTCCATGTCCGGCGTCATCCAGGATGCTCCAGCGTCGCATCCAGCTCTGCTGCATGGAGGTGACCGGAGCTGCAGAAGACACCGCCGCTCCTGTCACCTCCACGAAGCTAATGAAGGCAATAGCGCGAAAAAAACACAGGAGTTGTGCTTTAACAAAGGTAACTGTATTTGGTCTTGTAAATTTGAATAATTGCTGCTGTATAAAAGCAAACGGCACACAGATGACATTACAGATGAAAATTGTCGTTTTTTTTTCCAAATTAAAAATCAGATTTTTTTTTTTTACCTGCTCCTGTGAACTTAGCCATATTGTGAGCCCATAGAGTAATGCTTCTGATCACATGTGTAATATGGCTTCAACACTGTACAGATCTAAATGGTGCCAGCACAGCCAAATTACTTATCAATTCTGCGGAGGTGATGGCTGTCGATAGCAAGAATAGTATGCTAAATCCCCACGAAGTCTCGTACCGCAGATGTGAACAGAGCCTTGCGCCATATCAACTTTTAATCATGGAGAGAGGAGTGTGGTTTCCACTATGATAATATAACAAGATGCATTGCTGATGTGCTTGTGATAGGGTGCAGGAGATGTGTGATCTAGACCGCTCTTTCCGGCCGCTGTGCATTCTGTGCCGCTAGGAGGCACCGTAGTGTCCCACAGAAAACAGTTTGTTAAAGGGGTTGTCCAAAAGTTACGTTATCAGTACTAGATCAATGGGGTTCTGGCACCCGACACATCCCCCAATTAACTGTTTGCAATTCTGCAGTGGGTGAACGTGTACAGTGTATAGAGCATGAACGCCACAGCGCCATACACTGCAATGCTCGGGGCCTCAGTACTCGTAACTAGTGATGAGCGAGCACTACCATGTCCGTGGCCTCAGTACTCGTAACTAGTGATGAGTGGGCACTATCATTCTTGAGTGCTTGGTACTTGTAACTAGTGATGAACGGGCGGGCACTACTATGCTCGGGTGCTCAGTACTTGTAACTAGTGATGAGCGGGCACTACCATGCTCGGGTTCTCGGTACTTGTAACTAGTGATAAGCGAGCACTACCATGCTCGGGTGCTCAGTACTTGTAACTAGTGATGAGCGGGCACTACCATGCTCGGGTTCTCGGTACTTGTAACTAGTGATAAGCGAGCACTACCATGCTCAGGTGCTCGGTACTTGTAACTAGTGATGAGTGGGCACTACCATGCTCGGGTGCTCAGTACTCGTAACTAGTGATGAGCGGGCACTACTATGCTCGGGTGCTCGGTACTTGTAACTAGTGATGAGTGAGCACTATCATGCTCGTTGGCTCGGTACTTGTAACTAGTGATGAGTGAGCACTATCATGCTCGTTTGCTCGGTACTTGTAACTAGTGATGAGCGGGCACTATCATGCTCGGGTGCTCGGTACTTGTAACTAGTGATGAGCGGGCACTATCATGCTCGTTGGCTCGGTACTTGTAACTAGTGATGAGTGGGCACTATCATGCTCGGGTGCTCGGTACTTGTAACTAGTGATGAGCGGGCACTATCATGCTCGGGTGCTCGGTACTTGTAACTAGTGATGAGCGGGCACTATCATGCTCGGTACTTGTAACTAGTGATGAGTGAGCACTATCATGCTCGTTGGCTCGGTACTTGTAACTAGTGATGAGTGAGCACTATCATGCTCGTTGGCTCGGTACTTGTAACTAGTGATGAGTGAGCACTACCATGCTCGTTGGCTCGGTACTTGTAACTAGTGATAAGTGAGCACTATCATGCTCGTTGGCTCGGTACTTGTAACTAGTGATGAGCGGGCACTATCATGCTCGGGTGCTCGGTACTTGTAACTAGTGATGAGCGGGCACTATCATGCTCGGGTGCTCGGTACTTGTAACTAGTGATGAGCGGGCACTATCATGCTCGTTGGCTCGGTACTTGTAACTAGTGATGAGTGGGCACTACCATGCTCGGGTGCTCGGTACTTGTAACTAGTGATGAGTGGGCACTACCATGCTCGGGTGCTCGGTACTTGTAACTAGTGATGAGTGGGCACTATCATGCTCGGGTGCTCGGTACTTGTGACTAGTGATGAGCGGGCACTATCATGCTCGGGTGCTCGGTACTTGTAACTAGTGATGAGCGGGCACTATTATGCTCGTTGGCTCGGTACTTGTAACTAGTGATGAGCGGGCACTACCATGCTCGTTTTCTCGGTACTTGTAACTAGTGATGAGCGGGCACTACCATGCTCGTTTGCTCGGTACTTGTAACTAGTGATGAGCGGGCACTACCATGCTCGGGTGCTCGGTACTTGTAACTAGTGATGAGTGGGCACTATCATGCTCGGGTGCTCGGTTCTCTTGACAAGCAGTTAGATGTTCGGACGGGCTCGACTCAAGTACTGAGTATAATGGAAACAATGGGAGACTCGAGTATTTTACTGGAAGATCTTCCATTATTCTCTAATCTCGCCCATCCGAGTGTCCGACTGCTCATTACGAGTCCCGAGCACCCGAGCATGGCAGTGCCCGCTCATCACGGTCAGTACCGTACTTCAAGAACAGGGGAGCTGTTCTTTGTCCCTATAGTTGTAAAACATCCCTAAATATGCCAAAGTCCAAGGCATAAAACCTTCAAGGAAATACTTACTGGAAATTGCTCACCAGGGGACTTCCACAGAAGGGAATTTAGTTTCTCTTTCAGTTTGTAATAGTGAAATTGATGGCAGATCTGTCATATGTTTTTACCTCTCTTAAAAAAAAGTTAGAGTTCTGAAATGGAAAAATCATTTTTTATATTTTATTTTCAAATCTGCAACATGTCATTTCTTTCAGCATTTTTCACCCATTCAAATGAATGGTAGAAAAAAGAACCATAAGTAAAAACTCATGTCAAATGCACATAAAACCGCATCAAACATGCATCATTTACGCAGCGGGTTTCCTGCACACACTCTGGATTTCAGTGCAGAAAAATCTGCTGCAAATACTCCACTTGTGCGCACACCAAGGCTGCGGCTCCACTAGGAGCTTTTAGTGGCTGAAAACACATGCATTTTTTTTATCCGTGGATTTTTGTGAGTAAAAAAAAATATATTGGGCACGAGATTTCACTAAAGGGTGCTTTACACGCTGCGACATCGCTACCGATATATCGTCGGGGTCACTTCAGTAGTGACGCACATCCAGCGCCGGTAGCGACATCGCAGCGTGTGACATCAAGGAGCGACGATCAACGATCACAAAAACGGTGATCGTTGACACATCGCTCCTTTCCTTAATATCGCTGCTGCCACAGGTACGATGTTATTCGTCGTTCCTGTTCCTGTGACACCGCAGGAGCGACGAACATCTCCTTACCTGCATCCACCGGCAATGAGGAAGGAAGGAGGAGGGCGGGATGTTACGTCCCGCTCATCTCCGCCCCTCCTCTGCTATTGGGCGTCCGCTTAGTGACGCCGCAGTGACGTCGCTATGACGCCTAACGCACTTCTCCCTTGAAGGAGGGATTGTTCGGCGGTCACAGCGACGTCACTGACAAGGTATGTGCGTGTGACGCTGCCGTAGCGATAATGTTCACTATGGCAGCGAGCACCAAATGTCGCATGAACGACGGGGGCGGGTGCTATCGCGCTCTACATCGCTAGCAATGTCGCAGCGTGTAAAGCACCCTTAAGTCCCATCCACTTTGCTGGAACTGTAAGATGCAGAAAAGATAGTGCCAAAAACTTATCTTGGGAACACAGCCTTAAAGGAAACCTGTCACCATGTTTTCCTCCTATAAGCTGCGGCCACCAGCAGTTAGCCCTTATATACAGCATTCTAGAATTCTGTATATAAGAGCCCAGGCAGCACTGTAAAATGTAAATAACACCTTTATACTTACCTGCGGGGCGGTCCGGTCAAATAAGCTTCGCTGCTCTCCGGTCCTGCACCTCCTCTCTGTTGCGATCGCCGTCCTCCTTCCCAGCCCTGTGTGGATGACGCGTCCTACATCATCCACACAGTGTCCTCCATTGTGCTTCTGCGCAGGTGCACTTTGCTCTGCCCTGCTGAGGGAAAATCAAAGTATTGTAGTGCGCATGCACAGGCGTTCTTTGAAGTTTCCTCACGCCTGCGCATTACAGTACTTTGATCTGCTCTCAGCATGGCAGTTCAAATTGCGCATGTGCAGGACCGCAGTGCTGGCCTGTGTGGATGACGTAGGACGTGTCATTCACATAAAGCTATGAAGGAGGATGGCGATTGCAGCAGAGAGGAGGCGCTGGACCAATAGCAGCGATGCCCATTGGACTGGACGGCCCGCAGGTGATTGTAATTAAAGGTGCTTTTATATTATACAGATCAGCCTGGGCTCTTATATACTCTAGGAAAAAAGAAAAAGTCCAGCACGACATCCAAAATATAAAGCTTGTTCTTCTTTATTAATACATGTTAAAAAGGTTAAAAACCTGGACGAGGGACGCGTTTCGGAATATGTTCCTTATTCACAGTCATCCTTTTTAACTAGCTGCACGCTTACATCTCACCTGTGCATAGCTATATTTTCTCTTCATTTATGGATGCACATGCATAAGAGCCATATAGTAAGGGTCAGTACACACGGCCAGTAAAACGGAGTGAGTGGAATGCGATTAAAAAAATCGCATTCCACTGGGACCAATGTTACTCTGGGGCAGCTCCCAGGTGTAAAAAATTTTTCAGCCCTAATCAGAACGAGAAAACAAACAAAATTAGTTTTCACTCACACCCATATAAGTCTATGGGTGCAAGAAAAACATTGCTCACATTACAGCGGAGTGCAGTGCGATAATCGCATAAGCTGATAATGGAGAAGATGGGGAGATTAGTCCCCCCTCTCCTCCGCAGCTGTGATCCGATCGCAGGATCACATCACAGAATAATGACATTCGGCTTACAGAGCGGGAGACGGGGGTCATTAGCATAACGCATCGGATGCGAAATGCCCATGTGTCCTAAGCCTAAAGAGCACAAAGGCAGGCAATGTGCAGGCAGACTCTATGCTCGCCTGTTACACAGGTGCCTCCACAGCCTCCTGCTCTGTGGGCCCTGCTGGGCCGCCAACCGACCGGAAATGTCAGGACAATCAGTAAAAATAGGGCACATTTTTGCCCGATCCATAAAAAAAACTGAAGGAGTCTGTGATTTTTTTTTCAAACATATACAGTTATTTTGACTGTAATTATCATTTTATAGTTTACAGTGAATGCAGCAGATGTTTTCATATCATAATTATATGTTGTGGACATGTATCACTGATAATCACAATGATTTATTACAGTTTTCCAAAAAACACTGTCTGTCCATGATTATTTGATAATCTGTCCAGAAAAAAAATGAAAGTCAAGTTGGCAACCTTGGTGCCCTGAGCGGGGCGTAACTATAGTGGCCGCATCTGGACCATGGAGCCAAACAAGTCCCTCTGCCCCATAGGAGCACAGTACTGTTAGAGGCCTAAAACACACTTCCGCAAAAAAAAGTACGTGTCTCACGGTCCGTTTTTCGAGTCCGTGTTCTGTTTTTTAGGGGCGTTTCTCCGTTACGTATGGCATCCGTGTGATGGCGTATGCGAGCCGTGTGTGCGCGTGGAATGTCCGTATTGACATAAAATACGTACGTGTGCTGTCCGTTTTTAAAGGCCCGCATTTTTACCCAATTAACGATTTTAATCATTCATCATGAGATCCTGGTGTTGTTGTTTGCTTTCAAATGACCTGATAGATTGGTAACAAGTGTTGCAGATTTTGTGATGAAACACGGACGATACGTGCTGAACACGGACATACTCCGTGTGCGGTCCGTGCAGGCACGGACCCATAGACTAAAGCGGGTCCGTGCCTGCATGCTGCCGGCCAAAAACGGACATGTCGTCCGTGTAGCACACACGTACTTACCGCACGGACACACGCCATGTGCCATCTACCATTGAATAACATGGGTCTCCGTGTCTCCGGTACGTGCAAATACGTACCGCACACGTACAAAAAAACGGATGTGTGTTGCGGGCCAGAGAAAGTGATAGTTGGGGCTCTATTAGCCATTTTGCATTGCGGCTGATATGCTTTAGGTTACGGCACTGCTCGCTGACAATCTTTGTTCACTTGGTTGTAGTGATAAGATGGTGTTTACAGATGACTTCTGCAGCCGATCATAGGACTGAGCAGTGATTGCCTGCAGCGGTCTTGTGTGTAGATAGCATAAAGCTTAGTGAACAATGACCTGTAAGGAGACCTGGAGCAGTGGCGCTGGATATAACTAGTGACTATAGTACTTTTATGTTATCACATTGTCTGCTGTATATTGTCTGTATTATTACAGTTATTCTCATGATCTGCTTTCTGTCCTTCCTGTATGTGGTGCTGCAGGTCCAGCGCTCGGTACCATGTGAAGTATGCCGTCCTCTCCTCATCAAGACAGCCCTTGTCCATGTGCCCTCTTCAAGTATATGGACAAAATAGAAGGGTGACCCTAAGCTGTCCCTGTATTACAGAAACTAATCCATCAGAATGGTTGCCATGCATTACTATATTTCATCTATAGCGGATATCGCTGACTGGTCAGAGCCTCAAGCTGGAACCAAGGACACGGCTAATCCCCCTGGGGGCTCCTGGCTGAGAGGACTGTACCCCACACATTCACATGTGCAAGGGTTAGAGGGGGGTATGAGGATTCGCCAGTGGTAATATGCATAGTCCAGCCCTGAACCTGACTAGATGGGCGCAGCCTCACTCAATGTAAGTGTGTTGAGATAAGCTGTAACCCACTAGCCCGATTCTAGCCGGGAGTCTGCATATCACATACTCGCGGCAACATGACACCATTCTCGGCTCTGACAGCGGAGAATCCTCACAGCGCACAGTGCGCACAATGTCAGGTTTCATGCCAGCGAATCCTCAGAATGCGCACAATGTCAGGATTCATACTAGCGAATCCTCACAGCTCACAGTGCGCAAAATGTCAGGATTCACAAGTCTGCAGTCACATAGAGCGACACATAGAGCAGACTTATGGATTTAGACCGGACAACCACTTTGTGAGAAAATGTTGTTCTGTAGTCTCCACTAGGCCTCGTGCACACGTTGAGTATTTGGTAAGTTTTCTACCTCAGCATTTATAAGCCAAAACCAGGAGTGGGTAATAATGGAGAAGAGGTGACATGTTTCTATTATAGTTTTCCTCTGATTGTCCCACTACTGGTTTTGGCTTACAGATACTGAGGTAAAAAACTGAGGTAAAAAACTCACCAAATACTCAATGTGTGCACGTGGCCTAAGAATACATAGCCAGATGTAAGTGAACAACACGGACCTGTCCAGTCCTCCGATTCCTCCCCGGTAGTCCCTGCATGTGCTGTGTTTCCATTGCATGTGTGATCCGCTCGGGGTGTATATCTTGCGCACTGTATACACGTATACTATGAGCAGGGTTGTATAGTGGGGTGTGCGGACATAATATTCTGATCATCGCCCGGTTTTATCTAGTGGGTTGATGTAATCTGTGTCTTGGTGCTATTAGAAGTTCTGGTAGCGGTCCAGATATTTCCATACATAGCTGTGATGATATTAATAGCTCTTTCCTATAAAGCCATTTGCATTTTCCAGTAGGTATATCGATCGTGTACACAGGACTGATGAAGATGGCTTGTCCCAGAAGACGTGTCTCATGATGATTTATATTAGTCAGTAGTACAGCAATCCAAATATTGTTCCATGAAGGAGATCACACCGAGAAAACAATAGGGGTGTGGAGCTTTTTGGGTGCTCCCCCAATAATTTACATTTTTACTTATTTCCTTTTTTTCAGTGACACAGACGTTACGCCACAAAGGCAGGTTTCCTGGAAGGAAATGTCATATTTTGCCTTAGGAAACAACATCTCACATGGCGTACATAGGAAAGCGAACGTCTTCTTTTCAGAATGGCTGTGATTTTTCTGTACAGATCCCATTGTTTTATTTATATGCACGGAGAGCACTTTGTAACCTCCCTGACCACAGCGGAGGCAGTCATCCTGTATTCAGGAACTCTGAAAGGGCTCTTTAGTATTTAATACTACGGTGTATGGCTCAGTTCACATCTGTGGTATGTTTTCTATGTATAATGGAAATGATGAAATTCACAACACTGTGCTAGATCCATCATAACACTGATATTAATGGCACCGGGCGGAACCCGCTGCCTAAGGGCTCGCTCACCTGAGCGGATAACTCGGCCAAGTGCTTTCCAAAGGTTTTTTACATAACACTCACTCGGATGTCATCTGAGTTCAGTCCGATATATGCCGACACATTGAGCGATGAAGGAGGAAATGGAGAAATTAGGTTCTCCATCATCTCACTTGTGATCCGATTCTTAGGGTATGTGCACACAATCAGGACCTGCTGCATCTTGGACGCTGCGAGGCCATGAGTCTCCTCTGTCAGGAGACCACAACTGCTCGTGCCCACGATCCTGGCTTGGGCAGTTGCAGTCTCGCTGTGTTCGACTTACAAAGTCGATGAAAAGTAGAATAAAGTATTTTACGTGCCCATGATCAGGGCTCACTGCGTCCTGGACACAGCGGGTCCTGATCTGTGGGCCACGAGTCTCCTCCGCAAGAGAACGTAGCTGCTTGTACCCACGATCAGGGTTCAGGGTGCTGCGGTCTCTTGCTTGTGTTCTCCCTATGAAGGATGCATGCGACCCCGCAACAAAGAATGACATGCTGTGGCTCCGGAAGCCGCGCCGCAGGTCAGTTTTTGCTGCAGGAAAAACAAGCACAGAGGGCACGGGATTTCTAGAAATCCATCCACTGTGCTTGTACTGTACATCGAAGTGTTTTGGATGCAGCAAAAACACGCTGTGTCCAAAATGTTGTGAACCCTGGTCGTGGGCACACAGCCTAAGGCTATGTGCGCACTTTGCGTCGAGGTAGTTGCAGTTCAAAAAGCATCCTCTGGCAGAAAGGACAATGCTTTTGGCTTTAAAAATGCATTTAAAACGCAAAGAAAGTAGCCTATGCGCACCTTGCGGTTTTCATGAGTTTTTAGTGCTTTTCCGGTGCTTTTAGGCTATGTGCGCACTTTGCGTCGTCATAGTTGCAGTTCTAAACGCATCCTCTGGCAGAAATTGCCTTTGCCAAAGTTGCATTTGAGCACAGAATCGCGGTAAATACACGTGCGTATTTCCCGCGTTTTAGCTGCGTTTTCAGCGCTTTTTACATGCTTTTCCATTGCGTTTAGACAGATGCGTTTTGAAGATAAAGACACTGCTAAATAAAGTTTAAACAGTCAAACACAATGAATAAAGGGAAAAAAGGAACACAAATGTAATTATTTAAATCATAACGAAAATAGTTATATTTAATATAATTATAGCGGTTTTATGCTATTTATCGCTAAAATAACAATAAATTAATATTTTTCAGTAATTTAATTGTCGGACTATGTGTGTGTGTAAAGGGACATATCATTCCATTATTTTGATGTCAGAAAAGCATGCGTTTATGTAGTCCAAAACGCATGCTTTCTGCAGCTAAAAAGCAGGTAAAACGCTGGAATTTGGATGTTGCTTGCTTTTTACAACTTCTCATTGACTTTAATGTTAGCAAAACGCAGCCCAAATGGCAAAAACAATTGACATGCTGCTTCTTTGAACGCAGAGTTTTTGCCCAAAATTATGCAAATTAAACGCAGCGTTTTAAACTGCAAAGTGTGCACAAGAAATCCCCATTTTCCATAGACTTTGCTGGAAAATCAGAACGCATGCATTTTGGCAAGAAAACGCTGCAGTTCAAAACGCTGCGGAAAAGCAGCTGAAACGCAGGTCAAAACGCAAAGTGCAGACACAGCCTTACACTGCCTGATTATTGGGGGATGAGTGGTCTTAAGGCCACTTTACACGCAACGATATCACTAACGAGATGTCGTTGGGGTCACGGAATTCGTGACGCACATCCAGCCTCGTTAGTGACGTCGTTGCATGTGAAACGTACGAATGACCGCTAACGATCAAAAATACTCACCATATCGTTGATCGTTGACACGTCGTTCTAATCTCAAATATCATTGCTGCTTTTGGACGCAGGTTGTTTGTCGTTCCTGAGGCAGCAGACATCACTATGTGTGACATCGCAGGAACGAGGAACAACATCATGCCTGCGGCCGCCAGCAATGAGGAAGGAAGGAGGTGGGCGGGTTGTTCTGGCCTCTCATCTCTGCCCCTCCGCTTCTATTGGGCGGCCGCTTAGTGACGTCGCTGTGACGCCGAACAAACCGTCCCCTTAAAGGAGAGATTGTTCGGTGGCCACAGAGACATCGGTGAACAGGTAATTGCGTGTGACGCTGCCGTAGCGATATTGTTCGCTACGGCAGCAATCACCCCGTGACTCGCCACCGACGTGGGCATGTGCTATCGCTCGCGACATGGCTAGTGATGTTGCAGCGTGTAAAGCCCGCTTTAGGAATGCTCGTTTACAATAATCGGGCACCATTAGCTGCATTCTACAATATAACAATAATAACTGGTAAATACTACTTTTTATGCATCCCGATAGATGTTATAATTTACAAACTGCACCAGAGCTGTTCAGCTTTTTACTAGAATTTTCTTTCGTATTTTTGAAGTCTCGTTTTTCTCAGTTTAAGCTTCATTACATAAAACTATAGAAACCCCTTCCAGACTGCCTCTGGCACGTACAGTCAGGACGGCAGGATCCAGCCAGTCTGCCCTCAGGCACATAGAAAGTCATTAAGTGTCTGCTGGAAATGCAAATTGTAATGTAAAGTATTTAGGGTTAGACGCGGCAGATTGTGCTCCGCACCTGGAGAGTAGAAGGCATCGGAACGCTGCTGCAGTTCAGAGGTTTCGTGAGGACAACCCATCGCTGTACTCTGGAGGTAAAGGGATGTTATAGAAGGGTCCCACCTGTGTGACCCCTGCTTATGAGCCAAAACTGAATGCGACTCCATTTATGCATTATATGTACTTATGTATTTTTGTGGCCGCTATGTAATGCTACATTGGCAGCTGAATGAGTCCCCAAACTCAAGAAATTGTGCCTTACACCTGAGAAACAAGTCTAGTTTAGCTATCTCTCCCAAAGTCGTGATTTAGGAGACATGGGCTCCCGACAGAAGATGTGAATCACAAGCATCTAACATGTATGCGGCCTTAGGCCTAAAACACACTTCCGCATAAAAAACGTCTGTGTGACACGGTCCGTTTTTCGGGTCCATGTTCCTTTTTTTTGGGGCGTTTCTCCGGTACGTATGGCATCCGTGTGATGGCATATGCGAGCCATGTGTACGTGTAAAATGTCCGTGTTTGTGTGTAAAATGCCCGTGTATGTGTACGTGGAATGTCCGTGTGGAATGTCCGTTTGTGTGTTGCACAATGTCGTTGATACATGTCGGCTGACAGCAGACAGAGTTGCGCGATGAGAATGAACTGGGGTGAACTTCACCCGACTTCATTGTCATGCCGCGGCTCTGTCTGTGTGCCGCGTACTGATTAGTGGTCACCTGTGAAGGATTCACCAGTGACCGCTAATCCCCCGAGTGACTGAAGTGAGCAGCCCTCTCTCATACTTACCGCTCCCCGATCACCAGCGCGGCGAGGAACAGCTGTGCAGAGAATACACGGCAACAATTACTTTGAATATGCCGGCCGCTCATTAATCAATCTTGTATTTCCTGCTTTCCCCACCCACAGACGCCTGTGATTGGCTGCAGTCAGACACGCCCCCCACGCTGAGTGACAGGTGTCTCACTGCACCCAATCACAGCAGCCGGTGGGCGTGTCTATACTGTGCAGTAAAATAAATAAATAATTTAAAAAAGCCGGCGTGCGGTCCCCCCCAATTTTAATACCAGCCAGATAAAGCCATACGGCTGAAGGCTGGTATTCTCAGGATGGGGAGCCCCCCAGCCTAACAATATCAGTCAGCAGCCGCCCAGAATTGCCGCATACATTATATGCGACAGTTCTGGGACTGTACCCGGCTCTTGCCGTGGTGCATTGGCATTCGGGGTTATAAGGAGTTTTTGGCAGCCCATAGCTGCCAAAAAGTCCTAGATTAATCATGTCAGGCGTCTCCCCGAGATACCTTTCATGATTAATCTGTAAATTACAGTAAATAAACACACACACCCGAACAATCCTTTATTAGAAAAAAAAACACTAACAAATTGCCTTGTTCACCAATTTAATAAGCCTGAAAAAGCCATCCATGTCCGGCGTAATCCAGGATGGTCCAGCGTCACTTCCAGCTCTGCTGCATGAATGTGACCGGAGCTGCTGAAGACACCGCCGCTCCTGTCAGCTACACGCAGCTAATAAAGGGAATAGCGCGATCTACACAGCTGTTTCTCGCCGCGCTGGTGATCGGGGAGCGGTATGAGCCGGGGGAAGAAAAAAAACGAGCGCCAATGTAAGTATGACTGAGAACAGCAGGAAAAAAGGTAAGTATACTGAATTTAATTTAAAAAAAAATAAAAATAAGATCGCTAGTGTAAAAACGCACACGCACGAAACGTGCTGAACACGGACATACTCCGTGAGTTTTAGACTTTAGCGGGTCCGTGCCTGCGTGCTGCCGGACAAAAACGGACATGTCCGTGCAGAAAAGCGCACACACGTACTTATCACACGGACACACGTTCCGTGTGATTTTACGTGTGTATGCCATCTACCATTGAATAACATGGGTCTCCGTGTGTACGTGTCTCCGGTACGTACAAATACGTACCGCACACGTACAAAAAAAACGGATGTGTGTTGCGGGTCTTAAAGGGATATTCCAGTAACACTCACGCATCAGGTGGTAAGGAGTGCGACGTCTATAGATACCCGCCAATTGCACATATTTCCCGGCGGGTGTCTGTAGACGTGACATCATCTGCTCTGCTCACCATAAGCGGCTCTGATTACATTCCTGGACAACATATTAGTGTTATATAAGCTACAAAATATTAATCTGTGTCTTTGTTTCTTTTCTCAGAGGTTCTGCAGCAGATAAGGCTTACTTAGATGAGCTGATAATCGGGAACAAGCATTCATGTAAACATTCCCGTAATCACCTGATAAACGAGCAAAACCTTTGCCCCTTGGAAGATTGCAACATTAAAATCATACTTGGCAGAATCTCGCCCTGTGTATACAGGCCGTGTGCCGGCAGAATCTCGCCCGGTGTATACAGGCCATGTGCCGGCAGAATCTCGCCCTGTGTATACAGGCCATGTGCCGGCAGAATCTCGCCCTGTGTATACAGGCCATGTGCCGGCAGAATCTAGCCCTGTGTATACAGGCCATGTGCCGGCAGAATCTCGCCCTGTGTATACAGGCCGTGTGCCGGCAGAATCTCGCCCTGTGTATACAGGCCGTGTGCCGGCAGAATCTCGCCCTGTGTATACAGGCCGTGTGCCAGCAGAATCTCGCCCTGTGTATACAGGCCGTGTGCCGGCAGAATCTCGCCCTGTGTATACAGGCCGTGTGCCGGCAGAATCTCGCCCTGTGTATACAGGCCGTGTGCCGGCAGAATCTCGCCCTGTGTATACAGGCCGTGTGCCGGCAGAATCTCGCCCTGTGTATACAGGCCGTGTGCCGGCAGAATCTCGCCCTGTGTATACAGGTCGTGTGCCGGCAGAATCTCGCCCTGTGTATACAGGCCGTGTGCCGGCAGAATCTCGCCCTGTGTATACAGGCCATGTGCCGGTAGAATCTCGCCCTGTGTATACAGGTCGTGTGCCGGCAGAATCTCGCCCGGTGTATACAGGCCGTGTGCCGGCAGAATCTCGCCCTGTGTATACAGGCCGTGTGCCGGCAGAATCTCGCCCTGTGTATACAGGCCATGTGCCGGTAGAATCTCGCCCTGTGTATACAGGTCGTGTGCCGGCAGAATCTCGCCCGGTGTATACAGGCCGTGTGCCGGCAGAATCTCGCCCGGTGTATACAGGCCATGTGCTGGCAGAATCTCGCCCTGTGTATACAGGCCATGTGCCGGCAATAACAGTGATACTCTATGCACACAGAACTATCGTACTAACAATTGTACTGTGCACATAGAGTTCAGGTTGGCCACAACCTCGATTACGGTAGTTTATATATAGTGTCAGATTCTTTAATGGCGACGGTTGGCTTGTCTATTGGGATCCTTAGGATAATGTGACACAGCTGCTGCATAACCTCTTTATGAAGTGAACAGAGCTTTATATAATTTAGAATACAGTGGAACCTCGGTTTACAAGTAACTTGGTGTGTGAGTATTTCACTATACGAGCAAAGCTTGCTGTAAATTTGTAACTCCGTTTACGAGCAATCTTTGCTGTACGAGCAAATACTCACCGCACATGCTTCCGGTTCCGTACTTTCACCGCACTCTGACCCGCTCTTGCAGTCCGCACAAACGCACATGCACGCACACATATTATACCCACCTTACCTTCTGTTCCCTCGCTAGCCTCCTGGTTCTTATAGTTCGCCTGTACAGGATGTGTATCGAGTAACCATCGCGACCGATGCCAGAGCGCTGACGTCAAATGCAGAAGCCGCTTGCCTCTGATTGGCTGGCACGCTGTCGTTGAGTAGCGGCTGACAGTGGAAGTTTCTCCATCATCACGATGGTTACCTGATACACATCCTGTATCGGCAAACTACAAGGACCAGGAGGCCGGCGAGGGAACGGAAGGTAAGGTGAGCATAATATGTGCGTGTTTGTGCGTGTGTGGAATGGCAGAATAGGGGACCGGGATGGGACATTGCACAAGTTGTGGAATGAATTGCCTGAGCTTCCATTATTTCCTATGGGAAATATTGCTTTGCTAGACGAGTAACTTGGTTTACAAGCACACTCCCAGAATGGATTGTTCTCGTTAACCAAGGTTCCACTGTATTTCATATTGTTGTATTTCTCCTGACACATGTGATCCATTGGCTGCTATTTCTATCCAGATGATAATATAGGTCACCCTTTCCTGTACAGCTCCCTGTATTGCACTTGTTCTCGCACCATAGAGGATAAGACGTGGTGCATTTCTCGCTTATTTTCAGGTATAAATGAGTGTTTCTGAGTTTCATTTCCTACACATAGTGGAACCCAGCGGGATGCAGCAGGAGTGGTTTGTGGTCTGGACATCACAACCTCTTACTTTACATCCTGCCATTCTTCATGAATCAGAATAGAAAGATGTATGTGGCAATGTGAGATAGCTTACAACACCCCATGTAAGTGCACGTCAGCGATCCTGCCAAATCTGGCACCAGGTATCGGTGTCTCCATCTGAACGTCATCTTCTATATAGATAAGGGCCGGGCCTGGTCTGGGCAGTCCTACTGGTGGACCTTGATACTGGGGAACTCTCAAAAGAGTCCTATACATTACAAGGTACAGAAAAAGCAAAAAAACAGACTGTGGTCCTCAGAGAATAGCGGCTGTAAACTGGTGGTGGAAATATATATATATATATATATATATATATATATATATATATATATATTGTGAGGTAGCGTCGTCGGCTGCGCTGCAGAAGACACGGGATCCAGGCACCAAGGTTCACAGCACACGGTTTATTCCAAAGAAAAAGTCCACAATATTACATATGTGCCTTTCCGGCAGAGAACTCAGGGAGATGTGATCACCCTCACACCCGGCACACCTGCCCTTGTTCCTGAATCTATTTATCCCTCCCTTCAGCCTGTAGGGAAAACAGCATTAACCCTATAGTGGATTATCATGGAGTGAGCACAACCGGCGCGAGACATACCGGCCGTCATAGATAACCCCGGTCACAGTCTCACATACCCCCCCCCTCAGTTCAAGCGTGCGGGGTTGAACTCCTGCCATCAAACATGGGCCGCGGGACAAGGCATCGGCGTTGCCCTGCAACCTACCGGCCCGGTGTTCAACCGTAAACCGGAAGTTCTGCAGAGAAAGGAACCACCGGGTAACCCGGGCATTCCGTTCCTTGGCGGACCTCATCCAGACCAGTGGAGAGTGATCCGTCACCAAGCGAAACTGCCGTCCCAGCAGGTAATAGCGTAGGGACTCCAAGGCCCACTTGATCGCCAGACACTCCTTCTCCACTACGCTATAATTCCGCTCGGGAGGGGTGAGCTTCCTACTTAAGAAGGTGACGGGGTGTTCCACCCCCTGAACCACCTGAGACAGCACTGCCCCCAGGCCGACCTCCGAGGCGTCAGTCTGTACTATGAACTCTTTCCGGAAATCAGGGTTTACAAGAACGGGCTGTCCGCACAGGACCTCCTTCACGGCCCGGAAGGAGTCCTCGGCCTGCGGAGTCCAGCGCACCATGACGGACTTCTTGCCTTTGAGAAGGTCCGTCAAGGGGGCTGATAGTCCCGCAAAATCTTTTACAAACCTCCTGTAGTACCCCACGATACCCAGGAAGGCCCTAACCTGCTTCGTGGTCAGGGGTCTAGGCCACTTCTGGATCGCCTCCACTTTGTTAATTTGGGGCTTAATCACTCCTTGGCCTATTACGTAGCCCAAGTAGCGGGCTTCCGTGAGTCCCAACGCACATTTCTTGGGATTGGCTGTCAATCCGGCTGTTCGAAGCGCGTCCACCACCGCTTGTACCTGTTCCAAGTGGGTCTGCCAATCGGAGCTGTAAATAATGATGTCATCAAGGTACGCTGAAGCATACGCCTGGTGGGGTTCCAGCACTAAGTCCATCAACCTCTGGAACGTGGCTGGAGCGCCATGTAACCCAAAAGGCAAGACAACATAGTGGAAGAGACCCTCCGGCGTAACAAAAGCGGTTTTCTCCTTGGCGGACTCCGTTAGTGGCACCTGCCAGTACCCCTTGGTCAGGTCGAGCGTGGTAAAGTATCGCGCCTGACCCAGCCTATCAATCAGCTCATCCACCCGGGGCATGGGGTAGAGATCAAACTTGGATATTTCGTTCAATCTCCTAAAGTCATTGCAGAACCTTAAGGAGCCATCGGGTTTTGGTATTAGGACAATCGGACTAGCCCATTCACTCCGGGATTTTTCGATGACCCCCAGGCGTAACATTGACTTTACTTCCTCTGATATGGCTTGTCGTCGAGCCTCCGGTACCCGGTATGACTTCAGGCGTACCTTCAGGTGGGGCTCGGTGACAATATCATGTCGTATCAGACTGGTCCTACCGGGCAGCTCGGAGAAGACATCGGGGTTCTGCTGAACCAACCGTCTGGCCTCTCGCCTCTGTGTCTTGGTGAGGGCTTCTCCAATCCTTACTTCCGGTTCGTCCCCTCCGGAGGTCGCTGGAGCCGGATGTGAACGACCCGAAGAGGAGGGAGGTGGGAAAAAAACAGCCATCAGGTTTTCCCGTTCCTGCCAAGGTTTTAGTAGGTTGACATGGTATATTTGTTCAGGTTTCCGCCTACCGGGCTGCAATACTTTGTAGTTAACCACCCCGACTCTTTCCTTTATCTCGTAGGGGCCTTGCCACTGAGCCAGGAATTTACTCTCCGCCGTGGGAATCAATACCAACACCCGATCCCCGGGATTAAAGGTCCGCACGGCGGCTTGTCTATTGTAGCGGCCGCTTTGCGCGGCCTGAGCCTCCTGTAAATGCTCCTTCACAATTGGCATGACCGCGCTTATGCGGTTCTGCATACCCAAAATGTGTTCAATCACACTTTTATGGCGGGTGGGCTCCTGCTCCCAGGTTTCTTTTGCCAGGTCCAACAATCCCCGGGGATGTCGCCCGTATAACAATTCAAAAGGCGAAAACCCCGTGGATGCCTGTGGCACCTCTCGTATGGCAAACATCAAATAGGGAAGCATCATATCCCAGTCTTTCCCGTCTTTGGAAATCACCCTTTTGAGCATAGTTTTCAGGGTTTTATTGAATCGTTCCACTAAACCATCCGTCTGAGGATGATACACAGACGTACGCAACTGCTTGATCTGGAGTAGCCGGCATAGCTCTTTGGTCACTTTAGACATGAATGGGGTCCCCTGATCCGTAAGGATCTCCTTGGGCAACCCCACCCGGCAGAACACAGCAAACAACTCCCGAGCTATAAGCTTGGCTGCAGTATGTCTGAGAGGTATCGCCTCTGGATACCGGGTGGCATAGTCAACGATCACTAGGATATGCTGGTGCCCTCGAGCAGACTTTACGAGGGGCCCCACCAGATCCATCCCTATCCGTTCAAAAGGGACTTCTATAATGGGTAACGGTACCAACGGACTGCGAAAGTGGGTCAGGGGTGCGGTAAGCTGACACTCCGGGCAGGTTTCGCAGAACCGTTTTACCTCCCCAAAGACCCCGGGCCAATAGAACCTTTGCAATATTCGCTCCTGCGTTTTCTTGACCCCTAGGTGACCACTCATCAGGTGTTTATGAGCCAAGTCGAGGACCCGCCGGCGATACGGCTGGGGCACCACCAACTGCTCTACCCCTACGCCCCGTATTTCATCTACCCGGTAGAGTAAATCCTGCTTAAGAGCGAAATGGGGGTATCTTACCTGGGCACCAGGCAGCTGTGCCACCCCGTCAACTACTGTCACCCGACTCCGGGCATGTATTAATGTAGGGTCCTGGAGTTGGGCTGTCCCAAACGTATCCGGGGACGCCTCCAACTCCGGGATGGGCTCGACCGTCTCAGCCTCTCCTGCCAATACCTCTAGGGGCGACCTATCAGGTTCACATCCTGTCCCTATCATGGGGACCCCTACGGCAGGCGTCCCGGATTCAGGATTGTAGGGCTCAGGTCCCGGACTGACCAATATCTGAGGGGACTTAGGAGGTCCCTTCCATAAAGTCCAAAAATAGGGCAGATCCCTTCCTAGGATCACATCATAGGGAAGAGTATTAATAAGTCCCACCTCATGTTGCACCTGACCGCAAGGTGCTGTGATGGTGACTATCCCCGTGGGATAGTCTCGGCGGTCCCCATGTATGCAAACCACCCCCACGGTACGTCCGGTGGCCTTTACTTTAGCCCTTAGGGTTGATCGCACAAGGGTCACTAAGCTTCCGGAATCCAACAAGCCTGTAACCGGACATCCATTCACCTGAATTTGGCACAAGTGGGGCTCAGTCTCTGGGTAGACCAGGTCAGCGGTACACACCACCTGAGCATACATTGAACCCCGCCGGGTAACCCCACAATCCATGGGCTCCGTGGTGAGTGGACACTGGGCTTCCATATGTCCCACCCGCTGGCACCGCCAACATCTAATAGGGAAGGACACCCCCTTGACGAGTTGTCGTTTAGGGTACATAGTTTTCCGGACCTCAGGGACGGAGGGTGCAGCTTCAGACGGGACGGTAGCGGACTCCCGCACCGGTGTCAGCGGTGGGTCCTTGGCCCTAGGCTTGGAGGGGCCGAACCGCCGGGCGATACGCAAAGTCTCAGTGTCCCGTATCAAGTCCTGCGTAGCCACATGCCGCTCTACCAGGGACACTAATTGGTCCAGGGTACTCGGGTCACCCTGTCCGACCCACCGTTGAACGGTGACGGGTAAAGTGCGCACAAAACGATCCACTACTACCCTTTCCACCATTTGCGCCGGGCTCAGAGTGTCAGGCTGCAACCACTTTTTTACAAGATGTAACAAGTCATAGGCCTGGGAGCGTACGGGTTTGGCTTCCTCAAAGAACCACTGATTTACCCGCTGAGCCCGTACATAGGTATTCACCCCCAACCGAGCCAGTATTTCGGCTTTCAGGGTCACATAGTCAATGGCGTCCTCGGTACAGAGGTCCAGGTATGCTTTTTGGGGTTCCCCCGTCAGATAAGGTGACAATACCTCAGCCCACTGCGGGGTCGGCAGCTTTTCCCGCTCGGCCACCCGTTCAAACACCGCCAGGAACGCTTCCACATCATCACCCGGGGTCATCTTTTGCAACGCTTGTCTCACCGCTTTCCGGACGCTGCCGTCATCACCCGATCCCGGGGTTGTTGCTGCCGGTCCGGCACGGATCGACTTGGCCAGGAGAACCATCTGTTCTTGGTGCCTTTTTTCCTGCAATTGCAAGGCTTGCTGCTGACGTGCATTGGCCTGCTCCATCTGTTCTTGGTGCACTTGCAAGGATTGCTGCTGACGTGCATTGGCCTGATCCATCTGTTCTTGGAATTTTTTTTTCTGCATTTGCAAGGATTGGAGCAGGTGTGCATTGGTCTGTTGCTGCTGTGCATTAGCCTGAGCCAAATGCTTTAGTATGTCCTCCATGGCGTCGCCGGGTTTGGGCTGTAGTATAGCCGCTCGAATCCAGGACATGTGCTACTGGGTCACCAGGAATGGATGCTACACCTCACCGGCTGTCATGCCCGCATTCTCCACCATATGTGAGGTAGCGTCGTCGGCTGCGCTGCAGAAGACACGGGATCCAGGCACCAAGGTTCACAGCACACGGTTTATTCCAAAGAAAAAGTCCACAATATTACATATGTGCCTTTCCGGCAGAGAACTCAGGGAGATGTGATCACCCTCACACCCGGCACACCTGCCCTTGTTCCTGAATCTATTTATCCCTCCCTTCAGCCTGTAGGGAAAACAGCATTAACCCTATAGTGGATTATCATGGAGTGAGCACAACCGGCGCGAGACATACCGGCCGTCATAGATAACCCCGGTCACAGTCTCACAATATATATATATATATATATATAATATAAATATATTTATACCTGTACACTTATGATGTTTATGATGTGGAATAAAGTGTAAAAAATTCTAGAAGATTTGGAGTGCCAGTCTTTTGTTAAAGTTTTACTGTGGATGCCTCCCTTGGACACGTGCACCTTGGATTGTGTGCTGCTCGGAACCTTTGTTTCTGTGTGTGTATATGTGTATATATATATATATATATATATATTCCCTTTATTTTTTTGAGCAGTATACCAGTATACCTCTGAACATTATATCCTGAACATTAAAATTGCAACACCAAGGAAGCAATGCTTTAAAGTTCTAGATATCACAGGATGGCTACATGTTTTTAATGATATGCAGCTGATGAAAAAATGGAAGCGACAATTTCAAAACATCTCAATTTATTCAGTATCGAGTATGAGCACAACACACTCCCATCAAGCACATCAGGGGCGTCATTGGTCAGTAATAGTAAAGTGAGCCGCCAGCAGCGGATCTTGATGACTTGCGGAAGTGCATTCACTGTGGCAGAACATTCCTCAGACAACTAATAAAAGGAATCTGTCACCAGGTTTTTTCCACCTTATCTGAGAGAAGCATAATGTAGAGACAGAGATTGTGATTGTGTCTTATACTGGGCTGCTAACTGTACTTTTTGAAAAAATAATTGTTTTATCAGCAAGAGAATATCACTAGACAACTAGTAAACCTGCTGCCAGGTAGTCCTCCGTATTAGAGCTTTGTATAGCCCTGCATCACCAATGATTTACAGCTTTCTGCCTATGCACAGTGTACACAGAAAACTGCCTATCAGTTATGTGGGCGGGGTTATACTGAGCTAATCGTTCAGAGAACTGGGAGATCTGCAGTAGACAAAACACTGTTTATCAAAATAACAGCAAGCAGCCCAGTAAGTGACATAGCACTGGAATCGGGATCTACATCATGCTGCTCCTCGATTGGGTAGAAAAAACCTGCTGACAGAAAATCTGCAATAAAAACGCATGTTCTGGCAGGAAAAAAGCAGCTGAAAAAAAGTGCATTTTTTAATTGCATTAGCACATTTTTTCACATGCTTTTTTCCATGCTTTTTTTGTGTGTTTTGTAGTCATGGCGACTGCAGGTGTTCAGATGCTGTACCCCCGCAGTTGCCGCCAGGTCAACGGCTAATCTTATAACGGGGTCCCAGCACACGCTGTTAGGAGCAGTGCTCGCGCCACTTCCACTTCAGTGTGATCACAGAATTCAGGAGGCAGGGAGAGAAATCTCTTACCTCACCCTGGCGATCGGGTACCTGTAATGCGATCACAGGGACTCGATCGCTGCCATGGTAACACCATGACGACATCGGGTTACTGAGGTATGGATCACCTCACAGACCAGGTCGCCTAAATCACTGGAGTTCCCTGCAGCTATCTCCTCATCTTGCGGTCTGCAGGGAACCCCAGTGACGTCATAAGGTGAACAGAGTTCATGCCGGTGAATCTGCAGGAGACTCCAGTGATTCATTGGCATGAACTTGATTTACCTCGTGACATGGCCAGGGTTCCCTGCAGACCGCGAGATGAGGAAATGGCTGCAGGGAACATCAGTGACGTCAAAAATGCACAAAAAAGCAACGTGGGCATTAGACATGCGTTGTTTCCTGCGTTTTTCACTGACTACGTTGAACTCAATTGGGAAAAAAAGCAGGAAAAAAACACAAACAATTGACATACTGCTTCTTTTTTCATTAACAAAAACAGCAAGGAAAAAGAAGCAACGTGGACATAGCAAGTCGTATTCTCATAGACTTTGCTGGGATGCTTTTTATTTTCCCCTTGCTTTTATTGATTAAAGAATAAAGGAAGATGCTAGAAAAAAAAAATGCATTGTGGGCACAAAGCCACGTCACGTTTTTTGTTGCGTTTTATTATGGCAAAGTTTTGTCACAAAAACAGAAGCATTTCCTAGCACCTGCAAAGTCAACGAGATTCCTTAAGTCTCGTGCTCATGTTGCTTGTTTTTTCCTTGCAGATTTGAAGCACATTCATATTTGCAGCATGTCAATTCTTCCAGCATTTTTCACCCATCGAAAACATGGGGAAAAAACGCAAGCCAAAAATACATACATTACTCAGGATTTTTCCTGCCAACACATCTGTATTTGGAGCAGATTTTTACCCTACGGGGTGGTCAGTATTCATTTTAAAATCTTCTGATTATAAATGTTTCCATTAGCAATTGCCATGTTATATATTGGGTGGGGAACAAGGCCATACGTTTGGCGTTTCATTCCCCTCCTGTGTATCTCTCCTTATCAAGAACCAGCACGTGTAGACTGAAATTGAGTAATTACTTTGGAAACAACATAATAAAATATTATCAGTTTTTCCCTTGTGGCCTTAATGCAAGGAAGAAACAAGCCGAGACAAAGATCTGATGATATTTACTTTACCTTAAAGGGTTGTATTATTTTTTTAATTCTTCTGTCCTGGCAAATTACCTGTACTGCCTGTGATGTATCCAGCTCAGGTGTGTCCATATTATCATACTGAGTGTAGAAAAATGTATCACCAGAAAGGTGACAGTGTACCTATGCTGAGAACATAGCAGAGGAGATCAACATGTTTATTTTACTTTCAGGGGTGAATGCAGCACCCACTACAACTAGTGTTGAGCTTGAAAAATCCGGATCCGCGCGGTTTCAGCAGTAGATCCGGGTCCGAACCGGACGCGTGATTCCGGGTGCACAATCTAGATACGCTTTTTTTTTTTTACTCTTCTCTCTCTCTTCTCTCTCTTCTCTCTTTCTTCTCTCTCTTTCTTTTCTCTCTTCTCTCTCTCTCTTTCTGCTCTTTCTTCTTTCTTTCTTCTCTCTCTCTTTCTTCTCTCTCTTCTCTCTCTCTTTCTGCTCTTTCTTCTTTCTTTCTTCTCTCTCTCTCTTTCTTCTCTCTCTTCTCTCTCTTCTCTCTCTCTTCTCTCTTTCTTCTCTCTTTCTTCTCTCTTTCTTCCCTCTTTCTTCTCTCTCTCTCTTTCTTCTCTTTCTTTCTTCTCTCTCTTTCTTCTCTCTCTCTTTCTTCTCTCTCTCTCTTTGTTCTCTCTCTTTCTGCTCTCTCTTTGTTCTCTCTCTTTCTTCTCTCTTTCTTCTTTCTTCTTTCTTCTCTTTCTTCTCTCTCTTTCTTCTCTCTCTTTCTTCTCTCTCTTTCTTCTCTCTCTTTCTTCTCTCTCTCCTCTCTTTCTTCTCTCTTTCTTCTCTCTTTCTTCTCTCTTTCTTCTCTCTTTCTTCTCTTTCTTCTCTCTTTCTTCTCTCTTTCTTCTCTCTTTCTTCTCTCTTTCTTCTCTCTTTCTTCTCTCTTTCTTCTCTTTCTTCTCTCTTTCTTCTCTTTCTTCCCTCTTTCTTCCCTCTTTCTTCTCTCTCTCTCTCTCTGTCTTCTCTCTCTTCTCTCTTCTCTCTTTCTTCTCTCTCTGTCTCTCTCTGTCTTCTCTCTCTTTCTTCTGTCTTCTCTCTCTTTCTTCTCTCTTTCTTTTCTCTCTCTGTCTTCTCTCTTTCTCCTCTCTCTGTCTTCTCTCTTTCTCCTCTCTCTGTCTTCTCTCTTTCTCCTCTCTTTCTTCTCTTTCTTCTCTCTTTCTTCTCTTTCTTCCCTCTTTCTTCCCTCTTTCTTCTCTCTCTCTCTGTCTTCTCTCTCTTCTCTCTTCTCTCTTTCTTCTCTCTCTGTCTCTCTCTGTCTTCTCTCTCTTTCTTCTGTCTTCTCTCTCTTTCTTCTCTTTCTTTTCTCTCTCTGTCTTCTCTCTTTCTCCTCTCTCTGTCTTCTCTCTTTCTCCTCTCTCTGTCTTCTCTCTTTCTCCTCTCTTTCTTCTCTCTTTCTTCTCTCTCTTCTCTCTCTCTCTTTCTGCTCTTTCTTCTTTCTTTCTTCTCTCTCCTCTCTCTTCTCTCTCTCTCTTCTCTCTTTCTTCTCTCTTTCTTCTCTCTTTCTTCCCTCTTTCTTCTCTCTCTCTCTTTCTTCTCTCTCTTTCTTCTCTCTCTTTCTTCTCTCTCTTTCTTCTCTCTCTTTCTTCTCTCTCTTTCTTCTCTCTCTCTCTTTCTTCTCTCTCTCTCTTTGTTCTCTCTCTCTCTTTGTTCTCTCTCTTTCTGCTCTCCCTTTGTTCTCTCTCTTTCTTCTCTCTCTCCTCTCTCTTTCTTCTCTCTTTCTTCTCTCTTTCTTCTCTCTTTCTTCTCTCTTTCTTCTCTCTTCTCTCTTTCTTCTCTCTTTCTTCTCTCTTTCTTCTCTCTTTCTTCTCTCTTTCTTCTCTCTTTCTTCTCTCTTTCTTCTCTCTTTCTTCTCTCTTTCTTCTCTCTTTCTTCTCTCTTTCTTCTCTCTTTCTTCTCTCTCTCTCTTTCTTATCTCTCTTCTCTCTCTTTCTTCTCTTTCTTCTCTCTCTCTGTCTTCTCTCTCTTCTCTCTCTCTGTCTTCTCTCTCCTCTCTCTTTCTTCTCTCTCTCTTGTCCTGGATTCCGCTCCTCATTGTCATATATTGGGCCGGATTCCGGATCGGATCCGGACTTCCTTGTCAACCCGCCACTGATCCGCCGGACCCGGATTATTAGCAATCCGTTCAACTCTAATTACAACCCCTTTAATGTGTTTGTTTCTTTATAAATATTCTGTAGATAAATTAGAAATAATAAAATATAGTTTTTAATGTAAATAATGTCTTTATATAAACACATTAGTAAACAAAATCTCTTACTATTTCTAATCTTGACGTAAAAAATCCTGCAAAATAATTAGAAAGATAAATTTTCTCTCATACACACCATGCAGTGGAGGGAGATATTTGTGGTGTGATTTTTTGATGTCATTCCTTTATGGTGAATTCTGTTTTGCCCCTTCAATACTGACATTGTTTTTCACAGTCTGTTCTCCAAAGTATAATTGTGAGCAGCGTATTAGTATCATTGAAGAAAATAAATGATCTTCTCATCTGGAGGGACCTGTTATTGCTTGTACCAGGTTTTCTCAATGTTAAGTATTGACTTGTGTTGAGTATTTAAGATACTGGTGTAATAGGATATTGACTGGTATTTATCCTGGTAAGTAGGTGATCAGATGACATCAGTGGACAGTGTATGGTACGGAGCGGTATTCTGTTCCATGCCGTTTATGGACATTTTATTGGTAAGGGCCTCACTTTTGAAGATATGTCTGCTTTCCGAGTATGTTTGTAATAGCAAATACTAACATTCACAGCAAAATAAAAAATCCTGGAAAATCTTTGCTTACATTTTGCATTTTGTCATTCTTCTATAATTGTAAAAAGGTGTTAAAGAGATTGTCCGTGACTTTTATATTGATGGTCTATCCTTAGCGGATCCCGGTACCGGCAGGGTGTGCTAAGTAACAGAGTGGAACTACACGGCTCCATCTTCTGCATAGTGGCTGTGGCCGGGTACTACACATCTGCTTCCTAATGAGCCCTATATGTTGCGATCTGCAGTACCCACTTGTGACCACTATCCAGTTGATGGAGCCGTGCAGCACCACAACTGAGCACATCCAGCTGACATTGGGAACATCGAATTAGCCGGGGTGCTGGATGTTATACCCCCACCAATCAGATAATAGGGTAAGAGTAGGCCATCAATGTGAAAGTCCTTGACAATCCCTCAAGTATTATTCTTAAGATGTTAAGTTATTGTCTAGGAATAATTTACTGAGTGCTGAGGGTCTGACCACTGGGACCCCCAACAATCCTCAGGATGGGGCTATGGAACCTGCAAAGCCCCTTTTTGAATAAAGTGGAAGTGCATATGCTCTATTCATTGTCTATGGGACTGGTAGAAATGGCTGTTCTCTGTACTCTGCATTTTCAAGGAATGGTGCATAGATCAAACATGTTTATTGCTTGATTCAAGACGGGACTCTGTAGTGCCCCATTCTCGGGATCACTGGAGATTATTAGGCATTATATACTGTAATAAAGAATAATTTACTAATTTTGGAATAACCCTTTATAACCCCCCTGTCACAAGGTTCAAAAGGTTGTGTCTTTATATAGTCTGATAGTATGTAATTAGTGCTGACAGTCTGATGGTGCAGGAAAGCAATCTATTGACAGGGCGAATAGTCACAGCAATTTATTCATACATGTCCAGGGGAAATAACTCAGGAATAACAGAAAAGAGAATAAAAAAAGAAAAAAAAAAAAGATTTTTTTAACCAGTTATGATATGAGAGCCACTAATGGCTCAGTCCTCAATATATTTGTACCTATTGTGGGGCGCACGTGCTCAGGAGGCACAGTCGTGATAGACGCCAAGGTACGCGTCCACCTGTCACCAGATTTTTCCCTATTAAAACAAAAGTGCCACCTTCTGCCGCTCCTGGGCTGCATTCTATGAAGGTGCACCTTGTTGCTGCCCCCCTTGCAGACCCTAAAAATAACTTTATAAAATCTCCTATGCAAATGACTTGTGTTGGCCAGATGGGCAGGCTCATTTTCGGCTCCTGTCCTTCCTTCTGGCCTTGCTCGCCGTCCCCCTGTCATGATTTATATGGATGACAAAGCTGCCGTCCATGCTGCTGGCGAAGTTTCGCGCGGGTGCAGTTCACTGTGCCCCTGTCGCAGGCCTGAGCAGAAAGTTTCCCTCGCGCGCGCCGGTGATGTATTTGCGCAGACGTGAGATTATGGGCGGGTACGAGGATGATGCTGGTGAGGTCATGCACAGCGCCGCCCATAATTTCGCCAGCAGCGTTGACGATGACGGCGTCGTCATCATCCATGTAAATCATGACAGGGGGATGGCGAGCAAGGCCAGAAGGAAGGACAGAAGCCTAAAATGAGCCCGCCCATGTGGCCAACATGTCATTTGCATAGGAAATGGTGAGATTTTATAAAGTTATTTTTGGGGTCTGCAAGGGGAGCCAGCAACAAGGTGCACCTTCATAGAATGCAGCCCAGGAGCGGCAGAAGGTGACACTTTTGGTTTAATAGGGAAAAAACTGGTGACAGGTTCCCTTTAAGAAATATGTTCCGCATGAATTGTTTACACCCCTACTGCTGAATTTGCGCCTGGTCAGGGAGTAGAATACCGATTTCTTGGTTAATTTTAGCCTGCTGTTTGTTTTTGTGGTGTTTTTTTTTCTGTTTTGTCTTTTTGCTTTACATGTGCAGATTTTTGCTCAGATATTCGAGAAGTTTTACTTATTCCAGAAAATCCAGGACCATTCTAAATAATATTAATCATACCCTAAGATGAGTCTTTGCTCGCATTACATTGCTGTGTAATTTCTGGTTAGGGGTTCCTAATTTGTAAATGCAGACTTGTTTTATCTATTATGACTGTACTGCCTTGTAATTACCGATGTAGTTGCTTCATAATTTCCTATTGTTACCTAAGGTCAGATTTGTTATTTTGTGCCTCCTCCCTTCTCAGATGTGTATGTATTTCAGAACAGGTTTTTACCACCTCTGTTGCCCACATTCCTGGGTACACGGTGTTCCTGGGCCGCTACCCACCCTAAATTTTTAGTGAATTTCAGATTTAGAAGAGCAGGAGCTGTACCTTCCAGTACATGCCAGGATTTCACTCAAGGCATTGACTGGTTTCCAAAATGAGTGGTGTTGACCTTTTCCCACAGCTTTGCCTGGAGGAATGTAAGTAAAGCCGGCCCTACTCATTAGATGGCTGTCTGCCCAACGCTGTGTCTGCCCAACGCTGTGTCTGCCCAACGCTGTGTCTGCCCAACGCTGTGTCTGCCCAACGCTGTGTCTGCCCAACGCTGTGTCTGCCCAACGCTGTGTCGGCCCAACGCTGTGTCGGCCCAACGCTGTGTCGGCCCAACGCTGTGTCGGCCCAACGCTGTGTCGGCCCAACGCTGTGTCGGCCCAACGCTGTGTCGGCCCAACGATGTGTCGACCGATCATTCGGCTGACCTCCATCTGAGGTCTCCTGACTCAAATTTGACATCTTAATAATTATATGCCTATGAGGCTGTTGAGTTTGGCTCAGGAGATTCGCGGTTGGCCCTGCAATGTGGTTCGAGTACAGAAGTAAGAATGTGGCCCAACCATGATCCTGTCAAATTAAAGCCAATGTAACAACGCTTAGTAAAGTGAGTGAGAAGAGAACATCAGATTGGCTCCAGCTTCTTTCTTCCTCTCACAGTTGTGGCATGGTGATGGAGCCAGGCAGTGCATACTGGAGTACTGATCCTGAGTAAGGTCTCCTCAGCATCCCACGTCGTTGTAGATCATTACCGTGCAGGCAATATTTATCTCAAAGCTTTCCATAGACTTAAAGGGGATTTCCAGGACTGTAATATTGTTGACATACCTGTAGGAAAGGTCATCAATACTATAGAACTGGAAAAACCCTTTAAGACATTGTGTGTCCTAGGAAATGACTTTTTCTTAAGAAAAATCCGCACCCTCTTGCAGAATTACCGCACCTGCGGCAAAAACCACTGTAAACATGCACCCGCAATTTTACCACGGGTTTCCCGTGGGTTTTTCCACGGGTGGGTCCCTGCGTTTTTTTACCATTATCTATGGCAAAAACCGCAGGTACCTGCGGAAAAGAAGTGATATGCTCATTCTTTTTTCTGCAGAATTGTGCAGCAAAACCTAGAGGTAAAAAAAACGTATGTTTTGCTGGGGAAGGGCTGCATCAAGTTTAAGAATAAAAACTGCACCTCTTCTGCCGCGAAAACCACAGCAAATCCGCGGCAAAAAACGCAGTGTGCGCACAGGGCCTTAGGGTCTGTAAGCAATGGGCAGATAAGTTTCTTAAGCAAAATCCGCACCGTCTGGCAGAATTCCGCACCAGCGGCAAAAATCCGCACCCAAAATCCGCATGCAGTTTTATGGCGGATTTTCCACAGTTTTGTCCCTGCGGTTTTTAGCCATTATCAATGGTACCTGCGTAAAAGAAGAGTCATGCTGCTTCTTTTTGCTGCAGAAATTCTGCAGTAAAACCTGTAGGGGAAAAAAACGCAGTGTGCACACAGCATTTTGGATTTCTCATAGATTTTGCTGGGGAAGGACTGCATGAACTTTATGAACAAAAAACGCACTTTTTCTGCAGCAAAAAAAGTGGCAAAAAAACGCAGTGTGTGCACAGGGCCTTATTAGGAACATTAATTACACAAGGTGATGATTGCCCATACAATCATACATTCAAAATCATATCCAGAACTCAAACTCCAAAACGCTCATTTGTCGTTAATCGCATCTTATGTCCACATAAAAATCAGTGTCGGCAGCACGTTCCCTTATTCTAAACAAGGGTCGTGCTGCCGACAGTAATGTCTATGCGCAGGGCAAATGATCACACCAACAATGACTTGTACTAGCCACCACATCCTTATACACTTTATCAAAAAGTATGATATGTATGAGAGCCTCAGGACTATTCCTGACGCATATTATCAGGAAAAGTAAAAGGAATCGGTCACCTGATTCATGCTGCCCAATCCGTGATCTGTAAAGATCCAGCTAGTGACCGTAGCCGGAGACTAAACCAGTCTGCCTCTGCCCGGGCCAGCTCTTCTCAATAAATGAATGACCGGTCTCTCGCTTTTCAAATTTGGAGATAAAAGGGGTAATAGACCACGCTGCCGTAGAAAAGAGGATCCATGTAGAAGGAATGATTTTATTTGTCTATGTGTTTCGAAGCCCTATGGCTTCTTCCTCGGGGCAAGTATGATTTGTCCTGAGGAAGAAGCCATAAGGCTTTGAAACGTGTAGACAAATAAAATCATTCCTTCTACATGGATCCTCTTTTCTACGCCAGCGCGGTCTATTAACCCTTTTCTCTCCAAATTTGAACTGCACCTCCACGTGGGTTCTGCTGCAGCCGTATTTACGCCATTACAGTGGTTGTGACTGTCACGCCATGTGAGTCTATCCTTACAGCACCTTTCCTGACAATGTTTTAGGATAAGACCCTATTTGCGCTTATTGTCTCTTCCAGCATTTTTAACAGGTCTCTCGCTTTGTGAGAAACCTTTCAATCACCAGCAGAGGCCTTGTTAACAGCTGACCGGGGCAGAGCCGGACTTGGATCAGGTCTTAGCTCTTTGTCTATGGTCCATAGTAAGATTTTTACAATATTTTCTCCTATTTTACCAGTCGTGCAGACAGGCCGGGATTCATGTTGCCCATGGCTTGGGCAGCATTAATGGGGTGACACGTTCCCTCTAGAGATCAGGCTGCTGATGTTCAAACACCAGATACCTTAGTTTTCACAGAAAATAAGCCGCTGCCAGAGGAGTTAGGCAGCAACTTTTTCCCCTCTATCTATGGAAAACTCAAGGTTGGCGGAGTATGGGCAAGACATTAGATAGAGCCGCGGGCTCGCAGATTCCCATGTGTATGACCAGCCGTAAGGACCCCATACACAAGTCTACAATCAACTGAAACACCCATATGGGTGGGATTAGCCAATAGTCTTACAGTATTTGTACAGGAACCATATTTCTTGCCTGAGAGATGAGTGTAATTTTGGACCACTGATCCTTTTGTTCTTTAAGAGATTAGCCACTGCCAGAAATGTTTTGGCACTGGGTTTTATAGAGAACACAAGAGTGTTTGGCAGAGAAAGTGCTCCTGTCTATGGGAGGTTCGGGACAGATAGCTGCTTGCCGAATCATCTTTGGCCAACAGCTGTATAAAGTATGTGGTGTGCTTTAGTCTGTAAAGTTATTTAGGCATCATATACCTGTTCCTATTCTCAGGGTTACCCGCTCATCGGTCACCACTCTTGCAGGTTTTGCCTACACCTGGTTCTCTGTATAGGTAACTGAAGAGTAACGTAATCCCGCTCTCTGGATGGGCTATGTCCTTCCTTTCTCACTCTCTTATGAGATACAACTTTTCTTTGTAGAATCTTTTAACAAAAGTTCCCCTCCCCTATAGGGCAGGAATCCGGCTGGAGGGACAGCTGTCTCACTGACATGCCAGCAGCTGTTGCAGAATACTTAAGAAACAATAGGCTTAAAAGGAGACTTAACATCTGCTGTGTGCTAATCATGGGGGGCTTGTGTTGTGCAAATGTCCTCCCTCCTCCTAAAGATTAAGTTACCTGTAATAAGGAAGCAGGGAGTCTTTGCACTAAAGTGTTGGCACATATTTTCAGCTCAAGGTTTTCTATTTCCAAAAACTTGATTCCTAGTTCTTTTTAGGGAATTTACCATAATTACCAACATTTATTTGGGTCAATCTAATATATAAAGCTGAGTGTATCTATGTATGTATGTGTGTGTGTCCGCTAAAGGAATTCACATCGTCGCATTTACAATCACGAAATTTTGCATAGACACCCTATGTGACTCAGGGAACGTCATAGACTATGTTTTGACAGGAAAATTTAACCCCGCGCTTTACAGTTCTCCAAAACACCTGTCTCCATTAAAGTCAATGGAGATAGGAGCTATCGCTTATTAATAGGAGTTGTGATTGGTTGCTATAGGAACAAAATAAATTGTTAGTATAAGAAGCTTATGTGTGAGGTAATAAGATGTCGGTGGGGAGACGGATAGAGAGAGATATAAAGAGACAGAGACAGACAGGGAAAGAGACAGTCAAAGAGACAGTCAGAGGCAGGCAGACAGGGAAAGTGACAAAGGGGGAAGAGACAGACCTGGAACGAGACAGACAGACCCAGAGATAGAGAAGACTGATAGAGAGACTGATAGAGAGACTGATACAGAGACTGATACAGAGACTGATACAGAGACTGATACAGAGACTGATACAGAGACTGATACAGAGATAGACACAAAGAGACAGACAGACATGGATAGAGACTGACAGACAGACAGGGAAAGACACAGACAGAGCCACACACACAGAGACAGAGACACAGACAGAAAAAGATAGTCAGACAGACTGGGAGAGAGACAAAGAGACAGTTACTATCCCGGGCAACGCCTGGGTACTACAGCTAGTGCTATTATAACCTACAAAAGGGTTGATTCAACTTGGCAAACTCATTCTATATCTCCTATCGGGGCATATGGGCGTCATGAGGGTTCCCATTTCTGTACTGGAAACCATGAAGTTAGATGTTATTAGAACATGTTCATTATTTTACACGATAGTCAATGTTCCAAAGAATACCAATGGACTGTATTACTTTTTCTCTTTTAAATATATTTGGGGTAGAAAAAAATCTAAAATACGGAAAAAGAGATCACAACTGAACTGACAGCAATGGATTTGTAATAAATGTTTATTATCCCAAAAATATATTCTAAATCCTGCTGTGCGCCTCCTCACTTTGTGCTTGTTGTTACCTGTACTGTAGTTTAGGTAATTGGTAGATTGTGTTTGGCAGGAGAACAGACAGACGTGGTACAGTAGTTAATGACTAATGGAAAGAGAACAAATATTAAATCCTATAAGCTGTTGGGGAAAGGGATCCATGTGTTGAAGATTTGGCTACTAAAGATGACCACTCCCCATTGCCACCTCTTATTCCACTTTCTGCTAATAGTACCACACCATAGTTGACCGATTCTTTATTTTAGTTAAGAAAGTCAATCCAACCATAGTACTCAGGGATATTTTTGTTTTAAGAACTATTCCAAAATTTCCAAAAATCACAGATAAAGGCCCTCATTCATTACGACCCACGTTTTATATGAAGCGAGTGATAGACTAAGGTGTGCCAAATTAATTAATCAGCTTTCACCTTCTTAACGAATTTGGAGCATCTATAAACTATTGTGTGCCATTGCCACAAATCCAAAGCATAGAATGATAGAGTTGGAAGGGACCTCAAGGGCCATCGGGTCCAACCCCCTGCAAGTGCAGGTTTTCCTAATTCATCCAGCTATATGTTTATCCAGTTTCCACTAGAAGATTTCCATTGATTGAGAGCTCACCGGTGGTAGCCTGTTCCACTCCTTGACTGCCCTCACTGTCAGAAAGTTTTTCCTAATGTATAATCTGAAGTTGACACTTGCGTTATTTGCATCAGTCACGTCGCCTTGAGGAATTACGGTATCCTGCAAAATATTTTGCAGGAATCCGTTTTTCTCTCATAGACTTCTATTAGTGACAGATTGTGACTGATGGCCTTGCGTTGCATCCGCAACGTGACGGATCAGTTGTTTACTGACTGGCGATCAGGTGGGAGAAACGCTGAATGTAATGTTTTTTGTGTGCGTCGGATTGTTTTTTTACTGTGAGAATGCGCACAGTTAAAAACCATGATGACTGTAAATTCAGTTCCAGTTCCAGCGGCCAGAACGATCAGCTGATTGCCCAGCTTTTGTGAACAATCAGCTGGTCGCCCGGCGAACGGAACAATCAGCTGATCATTCACAAAAGGCGGGCGATCAGCTGATCATTCACAAAAGGCGGGCGATCAGCTGATCGTTCACAATAGCCAGCCACCGGTAAAACAGTAAAAAGAAACCACAACGGATCATTTTTCGCATCGGTTACATCAGTTGTGCCACTATCTGCAACGCATCCGTTGCATCAGTCACACAACTGATTGTGACTGATGCAAAACAATGGAAGTGTGAACTTAGCCTAAAGGCCGCTTTACACCCAGCGACATCGCTAACGCAATGTCTTTTGGGTCACGGAATTCATGACGCACATCCGGCCTCGTTAGCGAAGTCGTTGCTTTTGAAACGTACGAGCGACCGCTAACAAGTAAAAATATTCACCTTATCGTTGCTCGTTGACGCGGTGCTCCATTCCCAAATATCGTTGCTGTTGCAGGACGCAGGTTGTTCGTCGCTCCTGTGGCAGCACACATCGCTGTGTGTGACACCGCAGGAACGAGGAACCTCACCTTACCTGCGGCCGCCCGCAATGAGGAAGGAAGGAGGTGGGCGGGATGTTCGTCCCGCTCATCTCCGCCCCTCCGCTTCGATTGGGCGGCCGCTTGGGACGTCTCTGTGACGCCGAACGAACCGCCCCCTTAGAAAGGAGGTGGTTCGCCGGTCACAGCGACGTTGCTAGGCAGGTAAGAAGCGATTTTGTGAGCCACGGGCAGCGATTTTCCAGTGACACACAACCGACGGGGGCGGGTACGCACGCTAGCGATCTCGCTAGCGAGATCGCAGCATGTAAAGCGGCCTTAAGTTTCATCTCATTGCTTCCTGTAAGTTCTTGTAGTTCCTTGTGCTAATGAAAATAGGGTGGAGCAGCAGAGGCCGGCTTAAATTTCTGTTGCAAATTATTATGACTTTTTTGGCATACCTGACCATGCCCTGCTCCACCCAAGCTACCCCTACATTCCAAAACGTTCGCAAAGCTGGCCAAGATTGGCATAATTTACCAAACATTGCTACATTTTTGTACTACTTTCAGATGTAAAAAAATAACTCCCTAGATTTCAAGCAATTACCGTATTTTTCGAAATATAAGACGCACCGGACCAGAAGACTCACCCGGTTTTAGAGGAGGAAAATAGGAAAATTAAAATTTTTAAGCAAAAAATGTGGTCATGACACACTGTTATGGGGCGAGGATCTGCTGCCTATACTGTTATTCGGGTAATGTCCCCAAATTCTCTGCTAAGGTACCCCATCCTGGTAATGATCCTCCTGCCTTGTATATGTACCCTATCCTGGTATATGCCCTTATCCTGCTATATACTGGCAACCTGCTATATACCCCCATACTGCTATATACCCCCATCCTGCTATATGCTCCCCTTCCTGATATATACTGCCATCCTGGTATATGCCCTTATCCTGCTATATACCCCCATCCTGCTATATATTGCCATCCTACTATATGCCCTTATCCTGCTATAAACCCCCATCCATCCTGCTATATGGCCCCATTCTACTATATGGCATGTATCCTGTATCACACAAAAAAAATAAACGTTTATACTCACCTTTCCTCGCTCCATGCAGCATCGCTCCTCTCCCTGTCTGTGGCGGCAACAGCACTACTGACCTGGGTGGAGCTGTCACTGTTCCCTGCAGCATCGCTCGTCCTGCTGTCTGCCGGTCAGCTGACCTGCGTGACTAGCGTCGCGCACAGCGATGATGTCATCGCTGTGCTCACCGCTCGCTACACAGATCAGCTGGCCGACAGACAGGAGGAGATTGCCGTGCTGCAGGGGAACGGTGACAAGTGAGTATACCGTACTTATTCACTGCCCCCCGCGCTGATGATGATGCGCGGGGGGCATTGAATACAGCCGCACATGATCACTCCAGGCTGTAGTTGCCAGGGGTGATCACGGCCGGCTGTTTAATATGCGCGCACCCCCCGCCCATCATTTCGCCCACCTGTCAGCGCTGGCTTCAGCGCTGAGAGATGATGGGCGGGAAGATGGGCGTGCATATGTAATGAGCAGGCCCACGTGGTCACGGCAGGCGCTGCCACAGCCTGCTCGTGCCGCCGATGACCCGCTCCACCGCAGCACCCTCATTCCCAGCAGCAGCCCTATATTCAGACCATAAGACGCACCCCCTACTTTCCCCCAACATTTGGGGGGGGGGGGAGTGCGTCTTATGGTCCGAAAAATACGGTATATTCTAGAATTCTGGTGAAAACAGGATAAATTGGCCCCAAACTGTATTACTGTCACTAGATGACTTTTTTTATATAGCACATTACTGTGGTGGAATTACTGATGATAAACTGGTTCAAAAGTTTCAATGCTTAACAGAATTGAGCACCACAGTGCCCCCCATAGGCAGTGACAGCCACAGTGTGCCCACAATGACAGCCACATGGACCTACTGTATTTTTCTGACTATAAGACGTATTTTTAGTAAGATAATAGCTTGCTAAAATGTATGTGCGTCTTATAGTCCATAGTCAATAAGGTCAGCAGTTCCAGACCTCACCGACTGCTTCCATAAATCATAGGGCAAAGCATTCTTAAGTGCTGTGCTCCTATCACTGAGAAAACTATGCAGTTGACTTTGGGTACGTGCCCATGATCCAGAGACACTGCGTTCTAGACGCATCTCTTCCTCCTGCGGAGACGCGAGCCTTGTCCGCAGGAGAATGCAGCGTCTGTGCTCACGATCAGGAGTCTGGGCACTCCTGACTTTCACGGTGTCCTCCTCCTGAGAGCACACTCACTTCTCCGGAAACATAAATTGACATTCTGCAGCTCGGAAAGCGGCACCGCATGTCAGTCTGTGCTGCACAGAACAGAAGCACAGTGGTCAGGAGATCTCTAGAAATCCGATCTACTGTGCTTGTACTGTACAATGCAGCGTTTTGGACTCTGCGAATCCAAAACGCTGTAAACACTGATCATCGGCACATACCTTTTGGAGAAGAGTCTTGGTCTCCCAGACAAAAACATATGTGATGCGGTGCTTGTTTGCCCACATTTATGTGCAGTCATGATCGACACAAGCTTGGTATAAAATGTACAAAAGCATCTGTGATATTGTGGAAATTAAAATAACATCTACTAAAGTGTACTGCCAAATAAATTGTGCATAAGGAGTTTAGGTGGCACAAATGAAAGCCATTACACATATAAGACACCAGGCCCGTAGGTGAAATTTTGTACTAGACAACAAAAGTAAACTGTATTGGCACCATGTTGTGTCACTATTAGGAACAGTATATAATACCCTTTATTTTTTTGGTATAAGCCTCCTAATATATTTCACTACTTTGGAATAAATCATTAAACCCCATCTTCTACCCTAGAGCACCAAGAAATGAGCACAAAAATTAGTGACATTACCCCCTCCACATTTCTACATCCCCAGAATAGTTTTAATATTATTTTTTTTTCTATTTTCTGTAATACAAACCTGGGTGCGTCAGAAAGTCCAAAAGGTATGGCATATCAGAGTAAGACTGGCCATATACTTTAGATGGCGTATGGATTCTTCGACTCATCATTTGGACAACAGCCATCTTAGCCAACACTCCCATACACAAGAGCGCTTACTCGGCCGAGTGCTACTTCGTTCTCTATGAGAAAGCCACTAACTGAGACCAGTCACTAGCTTATCTCAGGGAGAAAAGTTGATCTTAAAATGGAAAAGAAAGATATTACCGTACATACTGTGGGTCTTTATTTGTGCCAGATGACCATGATTGCCGCTTGAAGAGCAGCAAGTTATGCAGTGGATTGGGGCAATGTTGTAGATAATGATAGAAGCACTTACACACTAGAGTGGACTTAACATCAATCCTATTGTAATCCCCTCTTAATGCAGTAAATACATCCATTGTAAAAAGATGTTTTCCTCAATATTTCAGAAACAAGAAGATAAACTGGGATACAGTGAAGAATCCTACAGCTATAGCTACCTTCACAATGACAATGGGAAGACCGAACTGGACGAGGAGGTAGCTGAGAGTAGTGAAGAAAATGACCCCAGCAATACGGGCGCAAGTGACAGTGACAACATAGGAGCAGAGGTAAGACCAGACTATGATGTGTTTCCTAATAGTCTGTGGACTTCTTGCATTTAGAATGTGATGATGAGTTTAACAAACTAAAATGTGATGCTCAATCCCTAGGTGTCACTAGATACAACTAATAGAGTAGTAGTCAAACATGCCGGGGTTCAGGAGACAGGAGGTCACGTATGGAACACAGGGAGAAAGCGGAGCCGAGGTCAGGGTACGAGACGGAGGTCAGGAGCCAGGAAGTCACGTCAGAGTCAGGGGCATGAGCAGAGAAAGGTAACTAAGGTCCAGGGTCGAGAGACAAGATCAGAACAGTACAATTACAGGAGCCAGAAGCACTTGATGCAGGACAGGAACTACGACTGGCAGCATTCTGGGTGAGGTTGCTCCCTGATGAAGTAGAGCAATCACCCGAAACGAGGCTCCTGTGAACAGACTCCTCCCAGCACCAGCACAGGACCCGAGGCCAGGAAACAAGCCGTCCACTGGAGCACAATACTACAATGGAGCATCGGCTCTGCAGGAGAGCAGAGCACCGCAAATCAGAACCATGACATAAAGACCTTACATCCATTATCAGGTAGCATTCACATAGTGTATTCATCAAAAGTCCAGGGAATGTGATGGCAACATCAGGAATTCTGAAGAGAAGCCTATACTCTGTCAATTAAGTCATCTACATCTAGTGCATGCCTATTGAAACCAAGACATAGCGGGTGAAGTAAGTTTTAAACACGTCACCAATTTTTTAAGTATTTGTTTCTAAAGGTGCTATTGACAGGAATTTCTCACCAGATGTCAGTAACAACGCATTCAATCCACACAAGGAAAGAAATCAAACCATAGATGTACATAAAAAAGTGATGTGTTGAAATGACACAGGGAAAAAGTGAACACATGAAGAGAGTTGCAAAAGGCCATGGAAAGTCATGACACCAGCTGAAATCAATCAGTAACTATAAAGCAATCCTGCCACTTAGTGAAAAAATATCAGCTCTTTTACCTGATGGCCTATAAAAAGGTGTCTCATTACCAAGGTGCCAGAAAGAAACATCTCATGATGGGTAAAACCAGTGAGCTGTCTTGAGACCTTCGCAACCTTATTTTTGTAAAACATACTGATGGCATTGGTTACAGAAGAATTTCTAAACTATTGAAAGTTCCAGTGAGCTATGTTAGGGCCATAATCCGGAAGTGGAAAGAACATAATTTCACTATAAACTAACCACAATCTGTTGCTCCCTGCAACATTTCATACAAGGAGAGGAAAGAATTGTCAGAACAGTTGCCCAATAGCCAAGAACCACCTGTGGAGAGCTACAAAAATACCTGGTATCAGCAGGCACAAATGTTTCAAAGAAAACATTAAATAATGCACTCAACCTCCATGGTTTGTATGTACGCTCACCACACAAGACTTCATTGCTGAAAAAAAGCATGTTCAAGCACTTTTAAAATTTGCTCAACAAGATTTAGACAAGGCATGAAATACTGGGAGAATATAGTCAGGTCACATGAGACCAAAAAGTGAACTCTTTGGATGCCATAATACACACCATGTTTTGGAGGTTAACAGGCACTGTATATCACCCCTAAAACACCATACCAACAGTGAAGTTTGGAGGTGGGAACATCATGATGTGGGGCTATTTTTCAGCATATGGCACCGCCAAACTTCATATAATTGAAGGAAGAATGAATGGATGAATGTACAGAAATATTGTTGATAAAAATCTGCTGCCATCTACCAAGATGATGAAGATGAAAGATAATGATCCCAAACACTCAGCCAAGGAAACTCTCAATTGTTTCAAAGAAATAAACTAAAGCTGCTAGAATGGCCTAGTCAATCACCTGACCTGAATCAAATATTAAATTCATGGAGGAAACTAGAGCTCAGAGTTCATAAAAGCAGCCCACGGTACCTTCAGGATTTGAAGAGTGTTTGTGTGGAAGAATGGTCAAAAATCACAACTGAGCAATGCATGCGACTAGTTTCTTCATACAGGAGGCGACTTGAAGTTGTCATCACCAACAAAGGCTTTTGTTCAAAGTATTAAATGAATTTCACTTATTGTTTTCAATACTTTTTCCCTGTCATTTCTCGTTATTACATATAACTAAATGTATGGACCTCTTTGGTTTGATTTCTTTGCCTGTGTGGACTGGATTATATCACAGGGTCCTTCTCCGACATCACACAATCAGTAGAGCGAGAGATGGATGTACAATCCAAAGAACATTTATTCCAAACAAAATCAGACGGTCCATAAAATAATCCACCACACAGAGGGTAAAATAGTCCAGTAATGGGATAAATGTCCTGGGGATCAGTCACAATCCTTCATCAGTCCTTTTCCAGAGAAATCAGGGTTTCTCAACGGTTCTCTGGGGTGCTGCCCGTAGCCACAGTTTCTCCCCCAGAAGTTGAATCTTCCTGCTTGTCTCTTGCCTTGCTAGCCAGACTCAATAATCCCTCAGGTAAGCAGAGAGTTTAGATGGATTCCAGACCCCCCCTCCCCCAAACCTAGGGACAGAAGCACTGCAGGGGGTGATTAACCTGCAGACAGGACAAATAATACATAGAATGGACAGAGCACCACACCTAAAATACGAACCTACACAAAGTGATACACAACCCACAATATCACACTATCAGAGATGAGTTGTTACTCACATCTGGTGAGAATTCATGTCAATAACATATTTTTGAAATATATTTACTTAAAAAATTGGTGACATGTTCAATACTTATTTCACCCTCTGGTGGTTGCTATATAAATTCACAATCATTAGTCTGATGGATCGAAATCTCATGCCTAGTTTTGTGAGATAGACGGGCACTTTTCAGCATACGGGCAGTAGCTCGCTCTTTTCCCAAGATCAGGCTTGGCGTCCGCTTTAGCTATGACTCTACATCCAGGTGTCTAAGGTTTCTATCTATCTTGTGAGTTTGAATATGACTTTCTTATAAGATTGGTGTGCAGAGCCTCCCTGATTGGGACTGGCTGCATTCAGATTGTGGACAGGGCCACATGTACCCTTCTGGTGTACATTTCTGCAATCTTGTAATGCCAAGTCACCTGATGAGCGGTATCTTGCTTAATTGTTAGGGGCACTTTGCACACTGCGACATCGCAGGTGCGATGTCGGTGGGGTCAAATTGAAAATGACGCACTTCCGGCATCGCATGCGACATCGCAGTGTGTAAAGGCTGGATGATACGATTAACGACCGCAAAAGCGTCGTAATCGTATCATCGGTGCAGCGTCGGCGTAATCCATGATTACGCTGACGCGACGGTCCGATGTTGTTCCTCGCTCCTGCGGCAGCACACATCGCTGTGTGTGAAGTCGCAGGAGCGAGGAACGTCTCCTACCGGCCTCACTGCGGCTTCCGTAGGATATGCGGAAGGAAGGAGGTGGGCAGGATGTTTACATCCTGCTCATCTCCGCCCCTCCGCTCTGATTGGCCGGCTGCCGTGTGACGTCGCAGTGACGCCGCACGACCCGCCCCCTTAACAAGGAGGCAGGGTCGCCGGCCACAGGGACGTCGCACGGCAGGTGAGTGTGTGTGAAGCTGGCGTAGCGATAACTTTCGCTACGCCAGCTATCACCACATATCGCTGCTGCGACGGGGGCGGGCACTATCGCACTCGGCATCGCAGCATCGGCCTGCGATGTCGTAGTGTGCAAAGTGCCCCTTAGTCTTCCACATCCATCTGCCCACAGGCCATGCTGACATTTATTGTTATGGTAACGCTTTCCAATTTTTCAGATTGACCGGAACACGACTGAGCCATCTCTGTTTTTTGAAGAGTTTATTCAGCTGCTGGCGCAAACTGAAAACGCTCTGGAGGTAAATCACTTTCTGTTGCCGCCTTTGGCCTTCGAAATTGTGATAACTAAATTCTGTGTAATTTAATACATTGTAGTGCTGAAAATGGAAAGATGTTTGGCAATTATAGGTGTGCTCTGTATACACTGGACACATGGGTATATACATACACTGATAGGCCATAAAATGAAAACCACCTGCCTAATATTGTGTAGGACGTCTTTGTGCTACAAAAACAGCGCCAGCCTATAGAGGAATGAACCCCACAAGACTTCTGAAGGGGTCCAGTCCTATTTAACAAGTTGTTGGCAGCAGAGACGTCCTGTAAGGTGTGAGAAGGAGCTTCCATGGATGGAGACTTGGATTTCTAGCACATCCCACAGATGCTCTGCTGGGTTCAGATCAGGGGAGTTTGACGCCAAGTCAACAAGTTGAATGCTTTAGTGTTTCTCAAACCATTTCGAATCAATCAATTTAGCTGTCATGACACAGAGTTGGGACAGTCCGGCTTGAGGCCAAACACACAACTAAACAGAGGTAACACCACGACAAACAAGGGGTACACCGGGGACACTTTAACAACAGTGGGCCTAGTGCTAGTTAGAGGGAAGAAAGACACCTCTTCCATTTACCTGACGCTGTACCTTGCACTCCTGGCCAGTCCCTATACAGGTTCCTCATCTGTTGCCTAGCAGGAACCTGAAAACCTGAGATGACACTACAATAGTCCCTGGCTAGGGAGTGGGCAGATGAAGGACGCTAGCCCTACTTCTGCACTGAATCAACACACCCATGGAACCAAGACTGCAGACACACCAGCAACTCAACAAAGGGTTCAGCATCTCCTTCCTTCTCCCAGACTAGAATCCAAATGAGGAATAACCGGCACCCTCTGCTGGTAGCAGAGCTTTCTAAAGGAACTGGCAGTGGTCCCAAACCAGAAATATCTGATCAGGAGTCTGAGGCTGCTGGAACGTCAAGTTACTTAACCCTCTCTTACCCAAAGAAAAAGAACACACTTTTAAATATCAGAGTCTCACCAGGTAAAGTGAGACTCAGATCCAGGACCTGTCACTAATCTCTATAGCAGAGAGCCGACCGTGACATTAGCAGAGCACAGCATCCTGCAAATACAATAGTGCTCACAGCCATTAGGGAATACCACTACCATAGTGGGATGTGCTTGGTCTGCAGCGATCTTTATGTTGATGGGACATGTCAAAGAATACCAGGAATGAAGGTGGTAAGAAAAGTCTAAATCCCTACAATATTGACACCATCTTGCTTTTTTCCCATAGTATGTTCCGGTACCATTTATTCCCCACATAAGTGACATACACCTCCCTGATCATCCACATGATGTAAAGGAAACCATGATTCATTAAACCAGGCCGCCTCCTTCCTTTTACTCCATGTTTCTGTTCTGATGCTAACTTGTCCATTGTTGGCGCTTTCGGCGGTGGACAGGGGTTGGCTTAGGCGACATCTGCAGCTATGTAGTCACATATATAGAAAGCTGTGATGTGTTGTGCATACATGTATACGAGTCCACTGGGCGGTCCTATTCGGTGAGTGACAGTCTTCCAGGTATAATTGTACATTCAAAGATAGCTGTCAGTCACTAGTAGGACCACCCATTGGACTCCTACATACAAACACCAGTGGTTTCAATGGGTAAAATACAAGTCATACTGAATTTTCCCAACAAACCTGTATATCATCCTGTTTAGCCTCTTCTCTATAAACCAACAGTGCTCACCACTGAGCCATCATGCTGCCCTAGTTCTTCATCACCCTCTAATTTTTTTAGTGATGCTCCATTGCACTGCAGCATGATCCATTCACTTGCATAAAGAAAACTTTGCCGGGGAGACATGGTGGGCACATCGCTGTTCCAGTGCTGAATCTTATTGATCCTCAGGATCATTAAGGTTCTAGACTAGAGGTTAGACCACCAGAGTGGCTCGCCTGTTGGGGAGGATTTTCTACGCCGTAAGGCAGGATGAAACACTACATACAGATGCATCAGTGTAGTCAGATACAGTTAGTTGAAGAAGCAGGGAACAAATTTAGAAGAGCAAAGCAGAATTTTCAGGTCTGCACCTGGAGGGGCGTGTAAATGTAGAGATGGATATGGATTTTAGTACTTTAGAACACAGCAGAGATGAGTGTGTGGAAAGCCTGTTAGTACAGTAAGCCCGGCATGCAGTCAGCCATCTTGATGTGGCAAAGCTGAGTGTGTGAAAAGCACATTGAATCAGTAGAGCTGGGTATGCAGTCAGGCCTTGTGATACAGCAGAGCTAAGTGTGCGGGTGGCAGAGATGGGTTCATTGGGAGGTATACTTTGTGGAGATGGCAGCAGAAGCCAGCAATAGCAGAGCTTGGTTTGTTCTGAGGCCTTGCAACCATGACAGCATGGGATAGCAGTTTGTGCTTATTATATCCTAATCCATATACAAAGGTTCGTTAAAAGGTCCATATTGTCTTTTAGGATTGCTACTTCCAGCAGGTGGCACTAGTGTTCAAGTCCTTTTCCTCTCTGAAGAGCCAATTTGCATATGAGCCTATTATATCAGTTTTCAAGTCAGCCTTAAAGGGGTATTCACATCTTCAGGGTCCTGTCTTAATATGTAGTAGGTGTAATAATAATATTAGCAAATACCTAGAATTAGAAATGTAGTATAGTTCTCCTGATTGGATTTGTCACTTGCCTTACGACCACTCGTATAGTGACAGTTGCTAGTGGTCGTAACTATGGATATATAAGCTGCTGCAATGCCCTGCACATGAGGTAAGCGAAGTGGCTAATCAGAAGTACACTACAGTTATAATTGGAGGTATTTGCCAATATTGTTACACCTACTACACTTTGAGGTGATCTTGGGGTGAGAATATCCCTTTTAAGAAACACATTGAAGGTGCATTCCTATGGTATCCCAATGTGCACAAGAGCAGCAGGAGCCATCCATGGGGGAAAGGAGATGCATGAACCGGGCGTCAGGACATATGATGACATAGGGTTCATATAGGGTTCATATCAGTTTATGAGAGAGAAACCCTTTTATTTGATAGTGCTGCTATGTATAATATGTACCAGGTAACTGGACTTTATAATATGTATCTGATGACTGCTACATATCGTGCGTTCGTGTACAGAACGTGCCATTCATGATATTCCCTGTTTCTTATAGGGCACAAGTGAAAATTCTCTTCAAAGTCTGCAGTCCTCCTCCCGACCTGGAAACTCAGTAGGAGAATTGTGGCAAGATTTCCTGTCTTTGCCTGACTTAAACGTAAGATCATTTATTCCTTTATTCATTTGTAATCATTGACTTCTCTGGAGCACAGCAGTCTGTGTGTTGAGGGGGAAGAGGAATGACACTTACCAAAAGCCCTAGTACTGCAGAGTCAGATCATGTCCTGCAGACCGCCCCTCACCCATATAGTGCATGAAGGTTGGGGCAGCGGAACAATTTATATGGCTTCCATAGAATAATACATTTGCTTTGTAGCAGCTGACATCTTTCCCTATGGACAGCAACCGATCGCCAAGAGTCACAACTTACTCAGACGTCCGTACATATACTGGCCCGAACTCGGAAGCCTCATATATGCCTATATGGCTGCTAGGTTCGGGACGTGACACCCACAACCACGTTATGCATTGTGGTCTGTGAACGGGCCGTAATGCACAGAACGAGTCCCTTAGAGAATCCAGATCCATGAAGATCAGCTGATCGCTTATGCGGACTTCCATTTTTAAAGTGGTTGTGTGCCGCCCCTGGTAGACCTCTGATGTTACAGTGGTAGGTCCGAGTGGTGATGTGGCCATACCAGGCGTGTGCAACAGGCTTTTGTAATGAAGGTTTAAAAATAATATTTAAAAAGGGGGAGAGAAAAATAAAATAAGTAAATAGTTTGTGACGCCAGTTGGGATGTTCGGCTTTAGTGTGGCCGGGCAGTGCTGAAGGTTCCCAGGAGTTAGGTGGTGATGCACAGTGCCAGAGCCAGGTTGTCCCCTCACCCCCCAACTAGGGCTGGTTCCTGGGGATGATGAGGTAGGGATGGCGCAGCAAAGAATAAATAAGCCAGAGACAGTACAGAGCTTTTACCTTTTACTGAAGCTCTGCAGAACCGTCCGGAACATTCTCTACAGGCATTACAATGATGGCGGTCTGACCTGCCCCAATGAGAGTTTGGTTTCTCTGCTGTGTAGTGGTAGTGTACTCCTCCTCACGCTACTTCCCTACCTGGGAATAGATGTCTTGAAGTTCTGGGATTTTCAAGACAAGAAAACTCTGGATCTTTAACTCCTTCTGGCGAGCAGGCGACTTGAATCCTGAAGTTAAACTCACTATTTCTTCTAGAAGTTTCCAGACTCAAACGTGTCACTGCTCCCAGGCAATTCACTGGTCCTTATAAAAAGGCTAATAGCAGTCTCTGATTGCCACTGACCTTGAGAGTCCTGGTAGCCTAGGGACTGATACCCTGCCAATGTGTAGGTGGCCCCTCCAGAGGTTTTAGCAGTCCCCTCAGGACAGGACGTCTCCATATTACACTCCTCACTTCACCTCACACCAACTTCAACTCCAACTGCCACTCTCTGAATTTACCTCACACATAAGCTCTTCCCCCTCTCTGCTTCTAGGGTGCACACACAAGGTATGTTATTTTCTCAAGTGAACAGCCCCAGTAAGGGAGTATGGGCAAATGTGTGTTTGTACTGAGCAGCAGAGAAAACCAAATTCATTAAAGCTAGCAATACATGTTATACAGTTTGAAATACACATGCAGCTATTATTTGTGGCTAATCAGGCACAGTGTGCCAAAGTTAACTTTTATAAGACGATTTCTTGAATCCCTTCATGCAAATAAACCATTCAGAATTAAAGACTCTTGAATTAGGCACAGCCTCATAAGATGCAGTGCCTTAAGGAAAATAACAGTTACTCTTGAATTAGATTCACTTTCAAGAAAGCATTCTTTGTCCGAGTATGTAGTACTGTGGATCAGGCCGAGCAGTTCAATGCCCCTTCCCACCTACATATTTTCCAGCTTTTTCCCCCTTTTCATTAATTCCCCCTCTTAGTTGATAGACAGCTCTAGCTTCAGAGGAGTCAGTTCTGTCTTCTGATCTTCAGAGCACCACAGCCATGCACAGAGCAGCCTTTTTCTTATTTGCTTCCCATTCTATGCTGGTTCTCTGATCAGTGCATCCATGAGATTTCAGTGGAGACAATGCTACCACCACTGTCAATCAATGAGATGGCGCCAATAGATGGATAGTATATAGGACCGAAGGTACACCAAAATACTCAGTCATTCTCAGGAGGCACCAAGCACCAGTTGGCATATTTGGAAAAATAAAGGTGTCTTGAAAATGACTATGCACATATCCTTACAGTACATAGTTTGACCACTGATTTTGCAAGATTGCTTTTAAGGCTGGTTTTACATCTCCGGTATTTTGCCAGATCCGGCACAAATGCAGTACAGTTACATTCACTTACAATGGAAGCGCGACACCATGTGGACACATGCGGTTGTGTATGAAGCATGTGTCCGCATAGTGTCGTGCTTCCATTGTAAATAAATCTAACTGTACTGCATTTGTGCCGGATCCAGCTTCCGGCAAAATACCAGAGATGTAAAACCAGCCTTACGGACATTGGGTGCAGCGCTCCTAAAAAACCCATTGCTCACTTCATCATTGTCATTTTGTAAATTGGTACATTTTTAAAGTTGTTTTAAAAAGAACCTGTCTCCATGTTTTTTCCTTGTGAGCTGCAGCCACCACCAAGTGAGCCCTTATATGCTGTACTAGAAGGTGGCCCGATTCTACGCATCGGGTATTCTAGAATTTACGTATTGTGTAGTTAATGTATGATTTTTGTTATATGTATATATATATCTATATATATATAATTGCCTTATTCTGTCTGTCTGTCTGTGATGCTCCAAAATTGTGTCCTTACGGTGACACAAAGCTGATTGGCCGCTGGGCTCGCCATGGCCCCGCCCCCCCCCCACGGATTGGCCTCTCGCCCCGGCTCTCTGCAGGCCCCGCCCCCCTCACGCAATGCACGCTCGCTCTTGCCCAACTGACACGTAGCTCCGACTCCCAGGTGAGTACACACACACACATCAGATCACACTCACTCTCACACACACCTCACACATCACATCCACACACTCACAACATCCTGGGATATCGCTTGCTTCTACACCGGCTCCGTCACGATCCCAGCAGCGCCAGACATAACCTTGCGATGCTGGGATCTTCACGGAGCCCGTGAACGCTGTTAACCATTATACACATCGGGTAACTAAGGTCCCTTAGTTACCCGATGTGTATCATAGTTAACAGTGTACACCGGCTCACACTCACTCTCACACACACCTCACACATACATCACATCGCATCCACACACTTACAGCATCCGGCGATATCGCTTGCTTCTCGGCTTCGATACTGTGCTGTTGTGACCTTCCAGGACCTGTCGGAGGATCACATGGCCAGAAGCATGTGGTATCTCCGGATGTTGTGAGTATGAGCGCGTATGTGCAAGATCGTCAATGTGTGTGTGCGTGAGTGTATGCGATCGGGTGTGTGTGGGTGTAATACTATTGTATGTTTTGAGGATTTCGATAGCGTTAGGGCAATGACAGCCAGAGACGAGTTTGTGGTACAAGATGTTTATGATATGTAACCACGGTAGATACACAACGGAAATACACAGTATAACAAACACATGAAAATACCTTTCCGAAACGGAGCGAAGGGGATTCCCGGGGCCACGCACCGGACTCCCCCAGGGAGACCACCAGAGCGAACCCCTATACAGGGACTGTCCGGCAATCAACCCCGGAAGGCCTAAATGCGCCGCAGCCGGGACACAAGGGGCAAGCGGTAAAGTCCAGAAGTGTCCGTACGGGATGAAAGTCCAGAATGGTTATGAACCGGAAGAAACCGGGCAGACGTGCTGACCAAAGACGGCAGACGGAGTCCGGGCACAGTTTGAAGAAACCGGGTATGGTCCAGAGTCGGTCGGTAGATTTTCAGGAGGATCCAAAGGTAATCAAGCAGCAGCAGCAGCAAAGCAGGAGCACACAGCAAGCAGTATACTCAGGCACTGGACTAGGCTTAGAGGCGGCCTTTTAAGCAGCTGGACAGGAAGTAGGGCAACAGAACATAAAACTCCATGTTAACCAAGGGCAAGCTCTTTCAAAAGAGGACTGGAAAACCCGGAAACCTGACATTACTCCCCCCCCCAGAAACGGCCTCAGGACGGGTCAGGGCCCGGCTTGTCCGGGTACCGTCGATGAAACTGAGCAATCTTCCGGGGTGCTCGAATGTTACCCACCGGTTCCCAGGAATCGTCCTCGGGGGCGTACCCCTGCCAACGTACCAGATACTGAAGCCGACGACGATGGAGCCGGGAGTCAATAATGTCCTCAACCACGAACTGCTCCTCGCCGTCGACCATCACAGGCGGAGGAGGAGGCACGACACGACCATGAAACGTATTGGGAGAGACGGATTTGAGGAGAGAAACATGAAAGACCGGGTGTACCTTTAGATGGTGCGGTAACCGCAGCCGACAGGCCACAGGGCTCACGATCCCTGTGATCTTGAACGGACCGATGAATTTTTGTCCCAGCTTCTGCGAAGAGACACCCAATCTCAGGTTCTTGGTGGACAACCATACAGAGTCCCCTACCTTATACATGGGTGCCGGTTTCCGGTGAGCGTCTGCCGACCTCTTGTAACGCTCCTGAGCTGTAGCCACAGTGTCCTTCAGAACCTCCAGATTTTGTCGTAGCTCTGTCAATCTGTCCTCCACCGCAGGCACTGAGACCGCAACCGGTGACCTAGGCAAAATAGTCGGATGGTAACCCAAGTTAGCAAAGAAGGGCGTTACCTTAGTGGAGCTGCTCTGAGTGTTGTTATACGAGAACTCCGCCAACGGAAGCATCTTCAGCCAATCGTCCTGCAGATGGCTGACATAACCGCGAAGGTATTGTTCCAGGGTTTGATTGGTCCGTTCGGTTTGCCCATTTGTCTGAGGATGGTATGCAGAAGACAAACAGACATCAATCTGGAGTGCCGTACAAAACCCCTTCCAGAACCTAGACGTGAACTGCACGCCCCGGTCAGAGATGATCTCGTCAGGTACCCCATGCAATCGGAATACGTTCTGGATAACCAGATCCACTGTCTCTGCGGCTGAGGGAAGACCGGCACACGGAATAAAGTGAGCAGCTTTAGTCAACCGATCCACCACCACTAAAATGGTATTGTGACCGTCTGAGACGGGCAACTCCACAATAAAATCCATTGAGATAGACCCCCAAGGGCGAGATGGCACGGGTAACGGTTGGAGGAGTCCTGTAGGAGCCACACGAGGGACCTTGCACTGGGCACAAACCACACATGAGTGGACATACTCCTTTACATCCTTTAAACAGGTAGGCCACCAGAAAAAACGGTTCAGAAATTCCTGCGTCTTCTGTACCCCCCTATGACCAGCCAACACGGAGTCATGGACCAACTTGAGAACCCGAAGTCTTACGGCCTCCGGGACATAAATGCGTCGCTCTCTCAACCACACACCATTCCGAAGAACAAGAGTTACATCATTCGGGGGGGCAGCAAGAAATACGTCACCATCATAGGCCAGCTTGATGTCCTTCCACAAGTCCTGGTCCTGGATTACTCCAACGAAATTGGCATCCGATAACACGGTCTGAGACGGGGTTCCAGGCACGGAGTCCACGGCGTGGATTCGGGACAAGGCATCGGCTTTCCCATTACGTGAACCTGGACGGTATGTAACGACAAAATTGAACTGGTTAAGGAATAGGCTCCAACGGGCTTGCCGTGGAGACAGGCACCTGGCAGACTTAAGAAATTCCAGATTACGATGATCTGTGAGTACTATCACTTGCTGCGCGGCTCCCTGTAAGTGGTGTCTCCATTCCTTGAAAGCGGAAATAATCGCTAACAATTCCTTGTCCGCAATGTCATAGTTCCTTTCTGCAGGGGACAACCGGCGGGAAAAGAAAGCACACGGATGTAAGAGACTCTTGTCCCCAGTCCTTTGAGAAAGGATGGCCCCTAATGCGTAGTCGGAAGCGTCGACTTCCACGATAAAGGGAAGTGCGGGATTCGGATGTACCAATATAGGCGCTGAGGTAAAACAAACCTTGAGACGATGGAAAGCTTCCTGGGCCTGGGCGGACCACACAAACTTCTGTCCTTTCTTGGTTAACAGAGTGATGGGACGAACGATCTCTGAAAAATTACGGATAAAACGTCGGTAAAAGTTGGCAAAACCGACAAAGCGTTGTACCTCTTTGATGTTCCCCGGTTCCGGCCAGTCTAGAATTGCTTGTATCTTGCCAGACTCCATGTTCAGTCCCTGAGGAGAGATGACATAACCTAAGAATTGTATTTGTGAGGAATGGAATTCGCATTTCTCCAGTTTGATGTACAGGTGGTTTTCCCTCAGCCGGGTAAGTACGGTCTTGACGTGTTCCTGGTGTTCCTGCAGGGAATCAGAAAAGATTAGGATATCGTCCAGATAAATCACCATGAATTGGTCCATGATATCCCTAAAAATATCGTTAACTAGATGTTGGAAAGTCGCGGGAGCGTTACAAAGTCCAAAAGGCATCACTAGGTACTCAAAATGTCCATACCGACATCGGAACGCGGTCTTCCACTCGTCTCCGGGACGTATACGGAGTAGATTGTATGCCCCACGGAGATCCAATTTGGTGAATATTTTTGCCTGTTGGACCCTCTCCAATAGCTCAGGAATCAACGGTAACGGATACCGGTTCCGGATAGTTATTTTATTCAGTTCCCGGTAGTCAATACAGGGTCTCAGAGTCCCCTCTTTCTTTTTCACGAAAAAGATGGGTGCCCCTGCTGGTGAGGTAGACGGACGAATAAATCCCTTAGCTAGACTTTCATCAATGTATTCTTTTAGTGCTTCTAGCTCAGGTGCCGCCAACGGGTAGACATGACCAAACGGGATCTCCGCCCCTGGGAGTAAGTCTATGGGGCAATCATACGGTCTATGCGGGGGAAGCCGATCGGCTTTTCTTTTGTCGCATATATCCGCAAAGTCATTATACACCGGGGGTAGAACAGGTACCTGTACAGTGCCCTCCGCATTCGGTGTTACTGGAACCGGAACAGTTGGACTAATGGTCGGAATACTCTGCGGTGGGAAGGATATTTCCTTAGTTTCCCAATCGATGACCGGATTTGTAGACCGTAGCCACGGAATACCTAGAATAATCGGAAAATGAGGAGAAGAAATTAACATGAAAACAAGGGTCTCCTGCTGACCTGGCTTCATGACGCATTCTAGCGGTACGGTTTCCCGATCAACTGGTCCAGAGATTAACGGAGATCCGTCAACCGTCTCCATGGTAACCGGTGAGGATCTTTGCTGAGTCCGGATACCGTGTTTCCTGGCAAAAGAGGAGTCCATGAAATTTCCCCCTGCCCCAGAATCTATCATTGCAGAGGTAGGTATTAGCTGTCCCTCCCACCGGATCTGAATGGGGAGCGAGCAATGGGTATATTTCCCTTCCGAGTCCTTCGGTGAGGTTGACATTACAGTCAAGGGAAATACCGCATCCAAGTGTCCGCTTGCCTCAGAGATATCGGACTCTGCGTCCGTGTTGTCACACTCTGCCATGGCTGCCAATACCTTATTTGGGCGATTCGGACGTTTCGGGCAGTCGATCAAGAAATGGTCCGATTGACCGCAATAGAAACACAAACGCTCACGGAGCCGGTGTTCGCGACGTTCATTGGTCTCTCGCTTTTGCAGAGAGTCCACTTGCATAGGAACGTCCTCGGCCTCCCGTGGCGTCCTGAGAGCGGGTTCTCTGGAAGGAAATGCAAAGTTGTTCACACGGTTTACAGCTGCCCATTTTTCCTGTCTACGTTCCGTCAAGCGGGTATCAATACGCACACAGTGCTGGAGAAACAGTTCAAAATCCCCTGGAGATTCGGAACGGGCTAACTCGTCTTTGATGGTACCGGACAAACCCTTTCTGAAAACAGACAATAATGCATTGTTTCCCCAATCAGTGTCTACCACTAACCTCTTAAATTCAGTGGCGTATTCAACGACAGAACGCTTTCCCTGACGTAAGGAAAGGAGAGCCGATTCAGCGGTAGCACGGCGATTCGGATCATCAAACATCTGCGCCATTGCGGTCAGAAAGTCCTCCAGGTGATTTAAACGGATGTCCCGGTTCTCTATCATAGGATTAGCCCAAGCCAGTGCTCGTGAGGTTAATAACATAATTATACATAACACTTTGGACCGGTCAGAACGGTAATAATCAGCATGTACATCAAAAAACAGTATACATTGGTTCACAAATCCACGAAACTGACTACGATCACCATTGAAACGGAATGGGGGTAACCTAGGCATACCGGCAGCTGATACGGACGTAGTGGGGCCGGCTTCCTGAGCCTCCACTCTGACTTGCAAATCCTGTATAGCCGGACCCAGTACCTGGTGATCATGGCCCAGCTGTGTCTCCACATCTCTAAGTTTAGTCTGCACCACCTCCATCTCCTGCTGCAAGGAGTTAATCATAGAAAAGAGCTGATCTACTCGTGTCTCAGTCATTGCCCCAGCGAAATCCTCTTAGTGGCCTGAGTATAATGTAATACTATTGTATGTTTTGAGGATTTCGATAGCGTTAGGGCAATGACAGCCAGAGACGAGTTTGTGGTACAAGATGTTTATGATATGTAACCACGGTAGATACACAACGGAAATACACAGTATAACAAACACATGAAAATACCTTTCCGAAACGGAGCGAAGGGGATTCCCGGGGCCACGCACCGGACTCCCCCAGGGAGACCACCAGAGCGAACCCCTATACAGGGACTGTCCGGCAATCAACCCCGGAAGGCCTAAATGCGCCGCAGCCGGGACACAAGGGGCAAGCGGTAAAGTCCAGAAGTGTCCGTACGGGATGAAAGTCCAGAATGGTTATGAACCGGAAGAAACCGGGCAGACGTGCTGACCAAAGACGGCAGACGGAGTCCGGGCACAGTTTGAAGAAACCGGGTATGGTCCAGAGTCGGTCGGTAGATTTTCAGGAGGATCCAAAGGTAATCAAGCAGCAGCAGCAGCAAAGCAGGAGCACACAGCAAGCAGTATACTCAGGCACTGGACTAGGCTTAGAGGCGGCCTTTTAAGCAGCTGGACAGGAAGTAGGGCAACAGAACATAAAACTCCATGTTAACCAAGGGCAAGCTCTTTCAAAAGAGGACTGGAAAACCCGGAAACCTGACAGTGGGTGTGTGTGAGTGTATGCGATCGGGTGTGTGAGTGTCGGCAGAGGAGCATGGCGTGCTGGAGGAGGCTGGGAGGAGAGAGGCTGATCCTGGGGAAGGCTGGGATGGAGAGGCTGATGCTGGGATGAGAGAGGCTGATGCTGGGATGAGAGAGGCTGATGCTGGGATGAGAGAGGCTGATGCTGGGGACAGAGAGGCTGATGCTGGGGACAGAGAGGCTGATGCTGGGATGAGAGAGGCTGATGCTGGGATGAGAGAGGCTGATGCTGGGGACAGAGAGGCTGATGCTGGGATGAGAGAGGCTGATGCTGGGGACAGAGAGGCTGATGCTGGGGACAGAGAGGCTGATGCTGGGATGAGAGAGGCTGATGCTGGGGACAGAGAGGCTGATGCTGGGGACAGAGAGGCTGATGCTGGGGACAGAGAGGCTGATGCTGGGGACAGAGAGGCTGATGCTGGGGACAGAGAGGCTGATGCTGGGAGGAGAGAGGCTGATGCTGCAGGCAGAGAGGCTGATGCTGCGGGTAGAGAGGCTGATGCTGGCGCAGCATGGCGGATGGAGCACGTTTGGGAGTGCGCAGCATGGCGGATGGAGCACGTTTGGGAGTGCGCAGCATGGCGGATGGAGCACGTTTGGATGGAGCACGTTTGGGAGTGCGCAGCATGGCGGATGGAGCACGTTTGGGAGTGCGCAGCATGGGGGATGCAGCACGATGGGGAGTGCGGAGTATGGCGGATGGAGCATGTTTGGGAGTGCGCAGCATGGCGGATGGACCACGTTTGGGAGTGCGCAGCATGGGAGATGGAGCACGATGGGGGGTGCGCAGCATAGGGGATGGAGCACGATGGGGAGTGCGCTGCATGGGGGATGGAGCACGATGGGGAGTGCGGAGTATGGCGGATGGAGCACGTTTGGGAGTGCGCAGCATGGCGGATGGAGCACGTTTGGGAGTGCGCAGCATGGCGGATGGAGCACGTTTGGGAGTGCGCAGCATGGGAGATGGAGCACGATGGGGAGTGCGCAGCATGGCGGATGGAGCACGTTTGGGAGTGCGCAGCATGGGGGATGGAGCACGATGGGGAGTGCGCAGCATGGCGGATGGAGCACGATGGGGAGTGCGCAGCATGGCGGATGGAGCACGTTTGGGAGTGCGCAGCATGGCGGATGGAGCACGTTTGGGAGTGCGCAGCATGGCGGATGGAGCACGTTTGGGAGTGCGCAGCATGGGAGATGGAGCACGATGGGGGGTGCGCAGCATAGGGGATAGAGCACGATGGGGAGTGCGCTGCATGGGGGATGGAGCACGATGGGGAGTGCGGAGTATGGCGGATGGAGCACGTTTGGGAGTGCGCAGCATGGCGGATGGAGCACGTTTGGGAGTGCGCAGCATGGCGGATGGAGCACGTTTGGGAGTGCGCAGCATGGGAGATGGAGCACGATGGGGAGTGCGCAGCATGGCGGATGGAGCACGATGGGGAGTGCGCTGCATGGGGGATGGAGCACGATGGGGAGTGCGCTGCATGGGGGATGGAGCACGTTTGGGAGTGCGCAGCATAGCGGATGGAGCACGTTTGGGAGTGCGCAGCATGGCGGATGGAGCACGTTTGGGAGTGCGCAGGATGGGAGATGTAGCACGATGGGGGGTGCGCAGCATAGGGGATGGAGCACGATGGGGAGTGCACACCTCCCCCCAACACACACACACGCGCGCGCGCACTGCACAACACACCACACACACACACACACTGGGAACCACAAACAACTGCCCTACACAGACACCCACACACAGACAACGCTGCACACACAAATATACGCACATACCGCACAACACACACATTGCACAAAACATACCTCCCCCCAAAACACACCACACACACACAAACCGCGCAACACACACACACAACGCTACAGACACACAGCGCTCCACAAACAACGCAACACACAAACAACACCGCTCTCACCCCCCGCCACACCCAGACAACACCCAGAACATGTACAGCGCCCTACACAAACACTTGGTAACTACACACAACAACATCTATATATATATATACATAACAAAAATCATACATGAACTACACAATACGTAAATTCTAGAATACCCAATGCGTAGAATCGGGCCACCTTCTAGTATATATGTGTGTGTATATATATATATATATATATATATATATATATATATATATATATATATATATATATATATATATATGTTGTTTGTAGTTACCAAGTGTTTGTGTAGGGCTCTGTAAATGTTCTGGGTGTTGTCTGGGTGTGGCGGGGGGTGAGAGCGGTGTTGTATGTGTGTTGCGTTGTTTGTGGAGCGCTGTGTGTCTGTAGCGTTGTGTGTGTGTGTGTTGCAAGGTTTGTGTGGGTGTGGTGTGTTTTGGGGGGAGGTATGCTTTGTGCAGTGTGTGTGTTGCGCGGTATGTGCGTATATTTTATGTATGCCGCGGTGTTTGTGTGTTGGGTGTTGTGTGTGTGCAGCGTTGTCTGTGTGTGTGGGTGTCTGTGTAGGGCGGTGTTTGTGGTTCCCAGTGTGTGTGTGGTGTGTTGTGTGTGTGTGTGTGTTGGGGGGAGGTGTGCACCTCCCATCGTGCTCCATCCCCCATGCTGCGCACCCCCCATCGTGCTCCATCCCCCATGCTGCGCAATCCCAAACGTGCTCCATCCGCCATGCTGCGCACTCCCAAACGTGCTCCATCCGCCATGCTGCGCACTCCCAAACGTGCTCCATCCGCCATGCTGCGCACTCCCAAACGTGCTCCATCCGCCATGCTGCGCACTCCCCATCGTGCTCCATCCCCCATGCTGCGCACCCCCCATCGTGCTCCATCCCCCATGCTGCACCAGCATCAGCCTCTCTGCCCCCAGCATCAGCCTCTCTGCCCCCAGCATCAGCCTCTCTGCCCCCAGCATCAGCCTCTCTGCCCCCAGCATCAGCCTCTCTGCCCCCAGCATCAGCCTCTCTCCTCCCAGCATCAGCCTCTCTCCTCCCAGCATCAGCCTCCCCCAGCATCAGCCTCTCTTCTCTCAGCCTCCCCCCTCCCAGCCTCCCTCCTCCCAGCCTCCCCCAGCATCAGCCTCTCCCCTCCCAGCCTCCCCCTCCCAGCCTCCCCCAGCATCAGCCTCTCTCCTTCCAGCCTCCCCCAGCATCAGCCTCCCCCAGCATCAGCCTCCCCCAGCATCAGCCTCTCTCCTTCCAGCCTCCCCCAGCATCAGCCTCCCCCAGCATCAGCCTCTCTCCTCCCAGCCTCCCTCCTCCCAGCCTTCCCCAGGATCAGCCTCTCTCCTCCCAGCCTCCCTCTTCCCAGCCTTCCCCAGCATCAGCCTCCACCTCCCAGCCTCCCTCAGCATCAGCCTCCCCCAGCATCAGCCTCTCTCCTTCCAGCCTCCCCCAGCATCAGCCTCTCTCCTTCCAGCCTCCCTCTTCCCAGCCTTCCCCAGCATCAGCCTCCACCTCCCAGCCTCCCTCAGCATCAGCCTCCCCCAGCATCAGCCTCTCTCCTTCCAGCCTCCCCCAGCATCAGCCTCCCCCAGCATCAGCCTCTCTCCTTCCAGCCTCCCCCAGCATCAGCCTCCCCCAGCATCAGCCTCTCTCCTCCCAGCCTCCCTCCTCCCAGCCTCCCCCAGCATCAGCCTCCCCCTCCCAGCCTTCCCCAGCATCAGCCTACCCCAGCATCAGCCTCTCTCCTTCCAGCCTCCCCCAGCATCAGCCTCCCCCAGCATCAGCCTCCGCCTCCCAGCCTCCCCCAGCATCAGCCTCCGCCTCCCAGCCTCCCCCAGCATCAGCCTCTCTCCTCCCAGCCTCCCCCAGCATCAGCCTCTCTCCTCCCAGCCTCCCCCAGCATCAGCCTCTCTCCTCCCAGCCTCCTCCAGCATCAGCCTCTCTCCTCCCAGCCTCCCCTAGCATCAGCCTCCCCCTCCCAGCCTCCCCCAGCATCAGCCTCTCTCCTTCCAGCCTCCCCCAGCATCAGCCTCTCTCCTCCCAGCCTCCCCCAGCATGAGCCTCCCCCTCCCAGCCTCCCCCAGCATCAGCCTCCCCCAGCATCAGCCTCTCTCCTTCCAGCCTCCCCCAGCATCAGCCTCCCCCAGCATCAGCCTCTCTCATCCCAGCCACCCCCAGCATCAGCCTCCCCCAGCATCAGCCTCTCTCCTCCCAGCCTCCCCCAGCATCAGCCTCCCCCAGCATCAGCCTACACCCTCCCAGCCTCCCCCAACATCAGCCTCCCCCAGCATCAGCCTCTCTCCTTCCAGCCTCCCCCAGCATCAGCCTCCCCCAGCATCAGCCTCTCTCATCCCAGCCACCCCCAGCATCAGCCTCCCCCAGCATCAGCCTCTCTCCTCCCAGCCTCCCCCAGCATCAGCCTCCCCCAGCATCAGCCTACACCCTCCCAGCCTCCCCCAGCATCAGCCTCTCTCCTTCCAGCCTCCCCCAGCATGTCTCCCCCAGCATCAGCCTCTCTCATCCCAGCCACCCCCAGCATCAGCCTCCCCCAGCATCAGCCTCTCTCCTCCCAGCCTCCCCCAGCATCAGCCTCCCCCAGCATCAGCCTACACCCTCCCAGCCTCCCCCAACATCAGCCTCCCCCAGCATCAGCCTCCCCTTCCCAGCCTTCAACAGGATCAGCCTCTCTCCTCCCAGCCTCCTCCAGCACGCCGTGCTCCTCTGCCGACACTCACAGATCCGATCGCATACACTCACACACACACACACCCACCCGATCGCATACACTCACACCCACCCGATCGCATACACTCACACCCACCCGATCGCATACACTCACACCCACCCGATCGCATACACTCACACCCACCCGATCGCATACACTCACACCCACCCGATCGCATACACTCACACACACCCGATCGCATACAGTCACACACACCTGATCGCATACAGTCACACACACCCGATCGCATACACTCACACACACCCGATCGCATACACTCACACACACCCGATCGCATACACTCACACACACCCGATCGCATACACTCACACACACCCGATCGTATACACTCACACACACCCGATCGCATACACTCACACACACCCGATCGCATACACTCACACACACACACACTGACGATATTGCACATATGCGCTCACACTCACAACATCCGGAGATACCACATGCTTCTGGCCATGTGATCCTCCGGCAGGTCCTGGAAGCTCACTGCAGCACAGTATCGCGGCCGAGAAGCAAGCGATATCGCCGGATGCTGTGAGTGTGTGGATGCGATCTGATGTGTGTGTGAGGTGTGTGTGAGAGTGAGTGTGATCTGATGTGTGTGTGTGTGTCTGTTGTTATGTGTGTGCGTGTGGATGTTCCGCCGCTGCAGGACCTTGATGCGCTGGTAACTATGCTACTATGGTAACCAGCGCATCCCGTCCCCCACTCGCACGGGAGCCCACACCAGCATACGGCGGCAAACCCCAGTAATGCAAGGGTTTGTGTCGGCTGGGTTGGCGGCGTATGCTGGTGTGGGCTCCCGGGGGTACAGTACTCACCTGGGAGTCGTGTCTCCGTGTCAGTTCGGGGGATGCGTGCGGGGGGCGGGGCCAGAGCGAGCGTGCATTGCGTGAGGGGGCGGGGCGTGGCCTTGTTGCCAATACGTGCAGGGTGCCGGGGCGAGAGGCCAATCCGTGGGGGGGGCGGAGCCTGTGCGAGCGGCCGGCCAATCCGTGGGGGGGGGGGAGCCAGGGCGAGCGACCAATCCGTGCGGGGGGGGGGGGCGGGGCCATGGCGAGGCCAGCGGCCAATCCGCTTTGTGTCACCGTAAGGACACAATTTTGGAGCAAGACAGACAGACAGAATAAGGCAATTATATATATAGATTATGGAATGCTGTATATAAGTGCAGAGGCTGCTGTGTATAACATAAAACACTTTTATAATATTCACCTGGGGGGTGGTCCGGTCCGATGCGTGTTGCTGCTCTCCGATCTGGTGCTTCCTCCATCTTGTACTATCGCCATCCTCTCTCCCAGCCCCGTGTGCATGATGCTTTCTGCATCATTCACACAGAGACCTCCATTGCGGTTCTACGAATGTGCCCTTTGATCTGCCCGGCTGAGGGCAGACCAAAGTACTGTAATGTGCTTGCACGCCGAAAAGGTCAAAGACAGCCCGCGCATGCGCACTATAGTACTTTGATCTGCCCTCAACAGTGAAGAGAGAAGTACGTTTGTTTAGGAGCGCAATGGAGGCCTCTCTGTGGATGCAGGACACGTAATGCACACGGGCCTGGGCAGGAGGATGGTGATCGTACAAGATGGAGGAGGCGCCAAACCGAGAGCAGTGACACCCATCGGACTGGATCGCCAACTAGGTGAGTATAATAAAGGTCATTTTTATGTTCTACAGAGCAGCGTGGGCTCTTATATACAGTATTCTGAAATATTGTATATACAGCTCACTGGTGGTGGCCGCTGCTTGTAAGGGAAAATCCTGGTGATAGCTCCCTTTTAAGTTGCAAGAATTGGTGGGACTAGATGGGGATAAATGCAGTGTAACTTACTATTTTTTACTGCTTCTTTTACTTCTGTAGATTACACTGGAAGACATTCAGTCCATTTCTAATACCAACAATGCCGTCAGTACTTCAGTACCATTTAGTACAAACCTAGCAGAGACAATAAGCCAAGATATCAGTCTGCAGGAGGCCATGTTTGCAAGTCCTACCGCCAGGTCCAGTGAGGACCAGAGACCAGAGAACTTACTGCTTTTAAATTCAAGTGCTATTCCTGGAGATCCCTTAAGTGCCACAAATCTGACCAATCTGTTTCCAGCAACCGACCTTCACTCCAGAAACTCAACCAATCAAGATCTATTTTCTGGTCTTGATGAGAATGTATTTGATGAAATTAACTTAATGTCTCTAGCTCTGGAAGAAGGATTTGATCCTCTGGAGGTTTCTCAGTTATTTGAAGAACCAGACTCAGATTCTGGACTTTCCTTAAATTCAAGCCATAGCCCCACATCAGCAAGTATATCTGACACTTCATCTATAACTTTTGGGGAGGAAGAAGGTGCCGCTGGCTACAGCAGTGACTCTGAATCCACGTCATATGATGGATTGGAGGGAGCCGTCGGTGGAAATGGCTCCGAAATCAACAAATTTTGTCAAATTGATGATATAGACTATTACAGTGAGATGTCGATACACAATGTTAATCACAACCATACATATAATCAGTTGCCTGATCAAGTGGAGCCTAGTCCGGAACATCATTACAGCTGGTCAGTGAAATCCAGCAAAATGAGGAGTCCTTGTGTCAATGCAATGGACAAAAGCCTTAGTCGAGATGAACGGAGAGCAAAATCCTTAAAAATACCATTCTCAGTGGAGGAAATTGTAAGTATGCCCGTAGAGATGTTTAATAGTATGTTGTCCAAACATTATCTGACCGAGACCCAGGTGTCTGTCATACGAGATATTCGGCGTCGGGGTAAGAACAAGGTGGCTGCTCAGAACTGTCGGAAGCGTAAGTTGGATGTCATTTTGAACTTGGAGGACGATGTAAATCAGCTGAAAGTTCAAAAGGAGAAACTACTGAAAGAGCAAGCTCAGTGTAGTAAATCTATGAGCCACATGAAGCAGAAACTAAACGATCTGTACCGAGATGTGTTCAACCGGCTACGAGACGAGCAGGGCAGACCGGTCAATCCAAACCACTATGCCTTGCACTGTAACAGTGACGGCAGCATCATGGTTGTCCCAAGGAGACTGTTCAAATCAGAGCAAAAAAAAGACACACAGAAGGACAAGAAGCAAAAATGATCAGTGACTAAAGACAAAACATCTGAAAGTAATGGTGGCCTGAACTAAAAATTCTGTAAACTGGGAGAGATTAAAAACTGGATCAGACTTTGGAGATCTTCTCGGTTCAGGTGGCAGCTGAACATTATTCCTGGTCCACAAAGAAGCTGCTTTTTCCCTCCTAAACTCGTACGGACCTCCTGGTATGCCACATATGAATATCTGCATGGTCGTACACTATTACTCGTTATATGCAGCTTTCTTTCCTTTAGAAGAATAGATTTAATGTACGATATTGAAAGAAATGATTGTTCTTAAGTAGAAATGGGGCCAATTTTCTGGTAAAATTGGATTTTTAATATATATAATATGGACAACAAAAGACCTTGTCACCAGAAAAATCGTTAAAATACAAAGTGACCTTAGATTTAGTCTGTCGCACTGGAGCACATTGTAACGTTCTGGCTTCTTATTCTGTTATGTATGTTTTTATTTATACTTCTGGTGTGTACGGAGCTATAAATTATGACGTGTGCTTTTATTTTTACACTTTGGTTCTTGTTCTACTCTTTTTCAATAGGTCCTGGTGGCTGATGATTTTTTTTATTATTTGTCATGTGTTTATGACTATCATTTCTAGCAAGCTGGAGTTGCTTCGTTTTCTATTACTTTTTATGTATTTCTCCAGTGTTCCTGTTGGCTCACAAAGTATTTTTTTGTACCATGAGAATATTTGCTAAAGAGTTTTTAATTTCCGATTTAATGTTATTTTGCATTTATACTACAGGGATATTCACAATTATTTGTGTTCCAGAATCCAGCATGGAACGCCCCTTCCCCTATCTTCACTTTCTTCCCCGTTTGAGTTTTTATCGACCCTGATAATTTTGTAAGTCTGATCTTGGTTTCACATCGAGTGCAATGTAATGGGTCGGAGGCTTATTATTTATTAAAGGGAGGGTTGGGTTGGTCCTAAGTTTGCTTTTCAGCTCTGGGAGTTTTCTTAGACTAGGTTTGATTAAAAAGAGACATATATCACTGCAACATATTAAATATAACTTGGGCTCATAATATATCATAAGCAGATTTGTTTTTTTCTATGAAGTTTAAGCCATTGAAATGTGAAGTAGTAACTTGAACTCATGATGGATGGTAATATGGAGCTACAAAAGCTGATTTATCCTTGCAAAGTTTATATCTCACTACAATATGGGGGTCGGATATTGTGAAATATAAGAAGTACCGTACTTACAATTTTGTTGTTGGATTTCTGTTCTCCAACCCCTTCTAATAGCATGCTCAAAAATCCTATATCCTTGAAGGTTTCTCAAGATACTGAAGTAGTCATCCAAGAAAAATGGGATGTGTAATAGAATACACATTGGATTAAAGGGAACCTGTCAGGTGCAATATGCACCCAGACCCACGAGCAGTTCTGGGTACATATTGCTAATCCCTGCCTAACTGTCCCAGGCTATAGAAGTATTCATGAAGAGATCTTTAGAAAAAGTATTTATAAAAATCCCATATAATATGCTAATGAGTGTAGGGACTAGTCGCAAGGACATAAGTTCCCTTGGCTAGTCGGCCCCCTTAGCATTTAAGCATGCGTCCTTGGTTGTGCTAACATGCTAATGAATGCGCATCATCAGAGGATGGTCGCGCTCACCTCAGCTGCCACCGCACCCAACTCCTGGATTTCGGCTCGGTATGCATGATCCCAAACTTCCGGTCATGTGCACTATGAAGCTAGGTGTACGTGTCCTGACTTCAAATTCATGTAGTACATGCTAAGGGGGCCGACTAGCCAATGGAACTAACGACCTTGCGACTAGTCGCTGGCCTCATTAGCATATCATATGGGATCTTTAGAAATACTTTTTCTAAAGATCTCTTTATCTATGCTACAATAGCCTGGGACGGTTAGGCAGGGATTAGCAATATGTACCCAGAACTGCTCGTGGTACTGCATATTGCACCTGACAGGTTCCCTTTAAACTTGACTATTTTGGCAGATCCAGTCATCCATCTAATGACCTAATGTGTATGGAATTGTGGGAGAAAGAAGGTTCGGCCATCTTTTGTTGTCATAGGATATAAGCTGCCACCAGAAGTTTCCACCAGCTGACAATTGTCCTCTCCCCATTGAGAACACGTGCACACTGCACTAACAGGGAAACGAGCAGCGGCCAATAGTGATCTAAAGTGCATGGCCACCTGCGTGCTCTGTTCAGGTTGTGTTTGACCCTTCGATAAGGTGGACATCAGGAAGGCTCTGATATAACAACCTTATACCACATGGTACACATTATTTTGCGTAGATTAGTACACCTACACATACGACCCTGTTGAAGGCCAGTCACTCTTTCAGCCTTTGTTGTCAAGAGTTGGGGCTTATGGTTACGTTCTGCATCATAGTCTTCGTTGCTGCGTGTGCTAAACGTTGCCATATTGTGATGTAAACCAAGCCTAAATGATTAGATCACACACTGGGGTGTTTTTAATCTTTGGTGCAGACTAGGCTTAAAACACATTATATTTGTGCCCCCACAAAACTTTGAGACAAATATATACATTAATATGAATCAGTATACTAGCTACGCACCATAGTCTTGGAATCAAATCTATCAGCCATTGCTGTGTGCCTTCTCTGTATTATTTTGGAACTACACCAAAGCATTTTAGCTAAAGTATACACTGTTTTTAAAGCTAAAGGGGCCCTTGTATTTCAGTATAAACTTCCATCTTATGGCAGCCACTCTGCACTGAGGTGACGTGTTTTATGGTTCAGGACCATGCTGCTATATATATGTAAATCTGAGCAGCATAATGTAGACAAATAGACCACAAATCCAGTAATGTAACACTTACTGGGCTGCTTAGTGTAATTTTGATAGAATTACTGTTTTATCAGCAGGAGATTATCACTAGAGGACTAGTAAACCTGCTGCCATGTAGTCCTCATATTCATGAGTTCTGTATAACCCCGCCCACAGCAATGATTGACAGTTTTCTGTGTCCACTGTATGGGCAGAAAGCTGCAAATCAGTAGTGGAGAAATGGGTATACAGAGCTAAATATTCAGAAAACTGTTGGATGTGCAACAGGTAAAACTTGGATTTTATCAAAATGATGGCAAGCAGCTCGGTAAGTGTAAGTGACACATCGCTGGAATCGGGGTCTGTGCCCCAACATTGTGCTGCTTTCAGATGGGGTAGCAAAATCTTGCGGACAGACTCTCTGTAAACTCCCCTTACACTTTAAACTAATTTTGTCTGAACCCGCCAACATAGACAGGTTCGGACAACACTCTGTATTTGGGAGTGCAGAATAACCGATTATTTGGGGAGACATTCCAATTTTGGATTGTTGATTGCTTTCTTCTGCTGGAGATAAACCACTATCAATGAATGGAGAAGAAGGGGTTAACTCCACCCTGCCGTATGAAGAGTTCAAATCATGACTAAAAACGTACCATTTATTGGGTCTACGCGGTTTAGAGAGCAAGTCTCCATCATCAAGATAGAAGAAGCCAACATGGTATCTCTGAAACGCGTAGACCCAATAAGAGATACGTTGGATTCTTCATAGGGCAGCGTGGCATTAACCTCTTCCTCTCCACCCATTGATATTTATCTCCCTATGGGGCTACGGCGGATATGTGATGAAGTGCTTGTGACTGTTCACAACCTATAAAGGTGAGGCTCATTCACTCTGGTATCCTCTGTGTGTTATCCGATAAGACCGCACAGCCGGAGATAAACCATTGTCTGAGATGTCTGTTGATGCCTTTCTCATAGATAACACAAGGAGCGGTTGGCCACACAAGTGCTCGCTGTGTATGGCCTCTTTCACACGTCCGTGAAAATCACGCATGTTTTGCACGGATGTATGGCCCTCCATGTGCCGTGATTTTGGCACACAAATGCGCTCCGTGTGCTATCCGGGATAATACACGGAGAGCAGGAACTTTCTGCTCACCTGTCCCGGTCGCTGCTGTCTGCGGTGCTGATGTTTCCTGCTCTGCGGTCTTCGGCCCTGCTGACTTCCCGCTGCTGCTGCTTCCGGCATGAAGTGCAGTGAATATGCGATGAGCATAATGAGCGGGGGTCAGAAGCAAGAGACAGCAGCGGCAGAGACAGCAGGGCTGGAGAAGGTGAGTATAGAAATTCATTTTATCTCACACAAACGTGGTTTTCTCCAGTACGTGTCATACAGATCACATCCGTGCGGTCCGTATGACACCCGTGCTGCTGGAGAAAAATGGACATGTCTACATGTGGAGCACACAGACTCACGTATGCTCCACACCGACACACGGTCCATGTGAAGGCACGCACGTGTGTGCAGATCCATTGATTTGTGCTCGTGTCTCCGGTATGTGTGAAAACGGACATCATACATACTGGCGACACGGATGTGTGAAGGAGGCCTATGGGAGAGCAGTTTGCCGAATGATTGGCCGAAACATTGTATTCGCAGACAGCCATCTGATGTGTATGGCCAGCTCAAGTTTCTAAGTGACACTAATATGACTTCTCAAAATTTTTCCCTAGGGTATTGCAGCTTGCTAAAATTTTGGGCACCCAGTGTTACTATTGCCCCATCTCATCCATGTGATTGATTTAGAAAAAGGGTATTAATTAAATACTAATTGCAGTGTTGCATACAGGTTTCATTGTCTGCAGATGATACAACCATAGTTTATCAGATTCTAGCAGTAGATGCGCCTGTATATACGTATTACCACAATGCATTATTACAGTCTAAATACGGGAAGGTTAAACAATATTTCTATGCTACATTATTAGCAACATCTCTACAGGCTGCATCAATATATATTCTGCTTTAAGGCGAGCCTATATACATAAGGTATGCTCATTGCATGGCTGTGTGGGGTGATGATGTCTCTTTTCTATACGATTAATCCCTGGTTATACCAGCTATCTATGGTATATTATAATGGACACCTCAAGTATCGCTTTATATCCCTACCTAGACCTTGGTACGTCACATACAGTAAAACCTTTCCAAAATATATTTATGTGGTAGAAATAAAAAAAAAAGTGATGACATCCAATTAAGTGTTAACACCAAAAATATATCTTAGAGAGCGCCATTTAGATGTTTTAATAAATTGCTTAGATAGCGCCTCTATACGTAAGGTTATCCTTTAACAGATTGGTAATCCTAAAATAATATTTGTACTTACCAAAAAGACCTAAAAGCATTTATTAGATATTACTGGCTCTGACTACTTGAACGGGACTGAGCTGCAATACCAGAAACAGACCATGGACAAGAGGGGCGCTGTTTCTGCAAAAGAAAAAAAATATAGAAACTCCTGATTCCATACAACTCCTGTAGGATTTCATGACGCTGGCTACAGACACGATATAGAAAGTGCCTGTCTGATAGTCTAATGCCCACATTTATGTTACGCCTCTGGTGAATTCACATATACATTCCTTCTACACAGGATAGCTGGTGAATCCTTTTCGTTCCTGTATAAATGGTATGGCGGTATAGGTTTTCTGGCACCATGGTGTCACCAGTAAGGGCCTAATTTAATAGGAGTGTATTATTAGAAAATGACCTACTGTTTAAATCAGTTTCTTTTTATATTAAATGTCTTTTATCTTTACGTTTTGTTTTGTTAATTACAAATTTAGAGATGTTCAAACTGACTCTTCGAGTCAGACGATCCGGAGACAATAAGAGGCACAGAACTTTTAAAGGGAACCTGTCAGGTGCAATATGCAGTGAGAGCCACGAGCAGTTCTGGGTGCATATTGCTACTCCCTGCCTAACCGTCCCTGTATACACTACCATAGATAAAGGGATCTTTAGAAAAAGGATTTCTAAAGATCTTATATCATATGCTAATTAGCGCAGGGACTAGTCCCCACGGTGTTGCTTCACTTGCTAGTTGGCCCCAATAGCATGTAAATGCGCCCCTGTGGGTGTGCTAACATACTAATGAATGCGCAGCATCAGAGGATGATCTCACTCACCTCTCCGCTGCCATCGCCGCCCGACACTGGATTTCGGCTCAGTGCGCATGACCCCGGAGTTTCGTTCATGCGCACCACTTCAGTTAGAAGCCATAGTGCGCATGACCCAAACTCCGGGGTCATGCACACTGAGCCGAATGGCAGCAGAGAGGTGAGTGAGATCATCCTCTGACACTGCGCAGTCATTAGCATGTTAAAAACAAGAATGCTAGCACTAAATGTGCATTACTGCACTAAAAATTCCAAAATGTATTTATTATTAAAACTTGAGCTTTTTGGCAAAAAATTGCAATTTCTTGAGCTACCCCGCCATGGCACAGGGGCGTACTAACATGCTAATGGAGCCAACTAGCCAGGGGAACAAACGCCCAGGGGACTGGTCCCTGCACTCATTAGCATGCGATATAAGATTTTTAGAAATACATTTTCTAAAGATCCCTTTAACTATGCTAGTGTATACAGGGGCGGTTAGGCAGGGATTAGCAATATACACCCAGAACTGCCCTTGGTTCTGGGTGCATATTGCCCCTGACAGGTTCCCTTTAATAAATCAGGTTGCTTCAAGTTGCCTGTACGTCTGTGTGCAGCTTGCCACAAATCCTACTCCAGTCCCTGCTGGAGTAAGATTTAGGCTATGTGCACACGTTGAGTATTCTGTGAAGAAGTCTTCTACATCTTGTGGAGGAAAAATGCACCAAAAAACACATGCATTTTTGCCTCTTTTTTGGTGTGTTTTTCATAATAAAGTCAATGGGTGCAAAAGCTGTAAAATGCACCAAAAAATAATTTTCTGCACTAAATCTGCAAGATAAAATATGCAACATGTGCACAACACTTCAGAATTCACTGACTTTGCTGGCATAAGGCTAGTCATGTAGTTTTGTGACAAATATGCACCAAAAAAACGCATCTAAAGCGTAGTGTGTGCACGTCTTTATGGGGTAAGGAACGCTGTCACACCCTTGTCTAGCCTTAGCTCAGCCCATAAATGGTGAGAGAACACTGCAAGTGGCCAAATTTTACCGCAGCCTCGAGTTGTGCAAACATTTTGCAACTTTTCAAAGCTTCTTCCACCAGAATACTGGCATAGAAGCTCTGATGAATCTGGCCCATTGTTCCTGATTTTCTATAAACACAGGCAGCAATACACTGTCTCAAGCCTTTATATTTTTCTAATACAGATAATATATCATTTATAATAAAAAAAGACTTTTTTTTTTTTTAATGAAAACCTGATTTGGACAACAGATAATTTTCTGAAGATACTTTCCTTTAAAGGGAATCTGTCAGCAAGTTTATGCTATTTAATCTGAAAGCAACATAATGTAGGGGCAGAGACGCTGATTGTAGGCATATGTCACTTACTAGTCTGTCTATTGTAGTTTCCATACAATCACTGTTTTATAGCAGGAGATTATCATTAGAGGACTAGGTGTTGCGTGCCAGGTAGTCTAACAAAACTCCGCCCCCCCCAGTACTGACAATGTTCAGTGTACACAGGAAGCTGCCAATCAGTGGTGTAGGCGGGGTTATACACTGCTCCGCATTCTGAACAGTGCTATAGCTACAGCAGAGAAAACAGGGATTCTATCAAAACTACACCAAGCAGCCCAGTAAGTGGCACATCACAGAAATCAGGGTCTTTGCCCCTACATCATGCAGATCTCCGATTACATAGCAAAACCTGCTGACAGATTCCCTTCAAAGCTGGATTTTCAATCTTTATTGACTATATTTACAAGTAGTTGCTATACAGGAGGAAACAGAAGAGATGATGTATACTCATCTACAGCCCGCCATATTGGGATGGTCAACCCCTCCCATCTTTTCTAGGAAACGAAAACGTGACTGCTCTATTTACAGATGTTGTGTTGCCTAAGGAGACCATGAGACCTGTGTAGATTCGTAGAAGCCCATGGGAAGGGGTATGACGCCATTCCTTGCCCTTGGAGAGTGTGTAAATTATTACAGAGTATTATTAATAAATGCGTGAAGCTATCGGATATGTAACCCACTTTTCTTCACACTCCTACGATATAAAAAGAACGGGTAGGCCGGCGGCAGAAGCTCCGAGATCTTTATTGATGGTGAGATAGATACATTGGTTATTTTTAGGTGTTATTGTTGGCCTGAATTGATGCATTTTACATGGAGAGTCACACTGGTTGGTTATGTGCCGCGTAGATAAATATTCTACATTAATGCACTAAAAGTAGATTGCATGGGGGGAAAAAACAGACTTGGGTCTGTGAAATCTTAACCTGATATGATATGAATTCTGTACAGATCAGGTATAACTATCCAGCTTTGGATGTCGTCTGCACTATCGTCCCTGAGACCACCCCGATCACTCACTAACACATGATGGCCGCCGTCACCCATTAGGAATTGTACTGTGGAGATGCTATCTTCAGTGAGTGAACGCCTATAGTGCTGTGTGTGGAGACATGGTTACTTGACTGCTACTGTAAACTCTTGGTGTACTACTTTTAAGGGTATGTTAAAATAAAAAAGGTAACCAATAAACTACTTCTTTGAAAATATTGGGTTCTGAGTCTTTCTGCTTGTAATGTTATACCACAACTCCCCAAAATTCACAGTATCCGTAATGGGAGAAGGAGAAGAGGTTCATGTAAGACGGGGTCGGGAACTTTTTTGGCTGAGAGTCAAGAATGCCACATATTTTAAAATGTAATTCTGTGAGAGCCATACTCACCAGGGGTGAGCGGCGGTGGTGGAGCTGCTGAGAAGGTCCCAGGAGGCAAGGTAGGCGATGCTGCGGACTCGGAGGAGGGAGTGTCGCGGCTTAAGAGGGTCAGTATGTGGAGGGTCGGCGATACTGCTGTGGGGTGTCACGGCACCAGGAACCATTGATCTGCTGGCGGGCTCAGAAAAGGGGGTGTCGTGGCTCAGTCTGCAGCAGCGGAGGGTCGGTGATACTGCGGGCTCGTGGGGTGTCGCGGCAGCGAGGACCATTTATCTGCCGGCTGGCTGCTTTGAATCTCCCACAGTCGACGAGATCGACTTCAAGAAAATGGCTGTGACACGTGCGCAGATGGACTTCCAAGAAAATAGCCGTGGAGTCCGGCACGCGCGCAGATAGGACTCCGCGGCCATTTTCTTGAAGTCCACCTGTGCGCGTGCCTATTTCGCGACCATTTTTTTTAAGTCCAACGGCAAATCAATGGTGCTCACCATCATGACACCCCACAAGCCTGCAGTATCACTGACCCTGCGCCACCACTACCACCCCGATATGCCATATGCAGTTTGTAAGACACCCCTATTTTTTACGCAGTTTTGGGGGGAAAAAAAGGCATCTTAAAAACCAGAAAATACAGTATTTTTTTTTTTTAATTAATGATTTGTCTACGAGCCAGATGCAGCCATCAAAAGAGCCACATCTGGCTCGTAAGCCATAGGTTCTTGATCCCTGATGTAAGATATACTACAGATCAAGAGTTTAGGGTCACTTAGATATTTCCTTATTTTTGAAAGGAAAGCACTTTTTTCTTTTTTCTTCAATGAAGCTAACATTAAATTAAACAAATACACTCTATACATTATTAATGTAATAAATGACTATTCTAGCTACAAACGTCTGTTTTTTAATGCAATATCTACATAGGTGTATAGAGGCCCATTTCCAACAACCACCACTCCAGTGTTCTAATGGTACATTGTGTTTGCTGTGTTAGAAGGCTAATGGATGTTTAAAAATCCCTTGAAAACCCTTGTGCAAGTATGTTAGTTAGCACAGCTGAAAACAGTTTTGCTGATTAGAGAAGCTATAAAACTGACCTTCCTTTGAGCTAGTTTGAGAATCTGGAGCATTACATTTGTTGGTTCCATTAAACTCTCAAAATGGACAGAAAAAGAGAACTTTCATGTGAAATTCGACAGTCTATTCTTGGATATTCCATGCGAGAAATTGCCAAGAAACTGAAGATTCCCTACAACGGTGTGTACTACTCCCTTCAGAGGAGAGCCTAAACGGGCTATAACCAGAGTAGAAAGAGAAGTGGGAGGCCGCGCTGCACAACTGAGCAACAAGACAAGTACATTAGAGTCTCTAGTTTGAGAAATGGATGTCTCAGGTCCTCAACTGGCAGCTTCATTAAATAGTACCCGTAAAACGCCAGTGTCAACGTCTACAGTAAAGAGGTGACTCCGGGATGCTGGGCTTCAGGGCAGAGTGGCAATGAAAAAGCCATATCTGAGACTGGCTAATAAAAGGAAAAGATTAAATATGGGTAAAAGAACACAGACATGGGACAGAGGGAGATTGGAAAAAGGTGTTATGGACAGACGAATCGAAGTTTGACGTGTTTGGATCACACAGAAGAACATTTGTGAGACGCAGAACAACTGAAAAGAGCCTGACGCCATCTGTCAAGCATGGTGGAGGTAATGTGATGATCTAGGGTTGCTTTGGTGCTGGTAAAGTGGGAGATTTGTACAATGTAAAAGGTATTTTGAATAAGGAAGGCTATCACTCCATTTTGCAACGCCATGCCATACCCTGTGGGCAGTGCTTGATTGGAGCCAATTTCATCTTTCCATAGGACATTGACCCAAAGCACACCTCCAAATTATGCATGAACTATTTAGGGAAAAAGCAGGCAGCTGGTATTCTATCTGTAATGGAGTGGCCAGCCCAGTCACCAGATCTCAACCCTATTGAGCTGTTGTGGGAGCAGCTTGACCGTATGGTACATAAAAAGTGGCCATCAAGCCAATGCAACTTGTGGGAGGGGGGAGGCATGGGGTGAAATATCTCCAGATTACCTCCGCAAATTAACAGCTAGAATGCTAAAGATCTGCAAAACTGTAATTGCTGCAAAGGAGCATTCTGTGACGAAAGCAAAGTTTGAAAGAGAAAATTATTTCAAGTAAAAATGATTATTTCTAACCTAGTCAATGTCTGGATATTCATTATGCAACTCATTTGATAAATAAAAGTATGATTTCTCATGGAAAAGACAAAATTGTCTGGGTGACCCCAAACTTTAAACTGTAGTGTATGTGGCTTAAAAGGAATGTATCATCACAAAATTATTATTATTAGTATAGCGCCATTTATTCCATGGCGCTTTACAAGTGAAAGAGAGTACATGTACAACAATCATTAACAGTACAAAACAGATTGGTATAGGAGGAGAGAGGACCCTGCCCGCGAGGGCTCACAGTCTACAGGGAATAGGTGATGGTACAATAGGTGAGGATAGAGCTGGTTGCGCAGTGGTCTACTGGACTGAGGGCTATTGTAGGTTGTAGGCTTGTTGGAAGAGGTGGGTCCTGAGGTTCCTCTTGAAGCTTTCCACGGTAGGGGAGAGTCTGATGTGCTGAGGTAGAGCGTTCCAGAGCATGGGGGAAGCACGGGAGAAATCTTGTACACGATTGTGGGAAGAGGAGATAAGGGAGGAGCAGAGAAGGAGATCTTGTGAGGATCTGAGGTTGCGAGCAGGTAGGTACCAGGAGACTAGGTCACAGATGTAGGGAGGAGACAGGTTGTCCATGGCTTTGTAAGTCATGGTTAGTGTTTTGAACTGGAGTCGTTGGGTGATGGGAAGCCAGTGAAGGGATTGGCAGAGTGGCGAGGCTGGGGAGTAGCGAGGGGAGAGGTGGATTAAGCGGGCCGCAGAGTTTAGGATAGATTGGAGGGGTGCAAGAGTGTTGGAAGGGAGGCCAGAGAGCAGGAGGTTGCAGTAGTCGAGGCGGGAGATGATGAGGGCATGCACTAATGTTTTTGCTGATTCTTGGTTAAGGAAAGCACGGATCCGGGAGATGTTTTTGAGTTGTAATCGGCATGAGTTGAAGAGGGCTTGGATGTGTGGCTTGAAGGATAGAGCAGAGTCGAGAGTAAACCAAGGCAACAAGCTTGTGAGACTGGGGAGAGTAAGCAACCATCGAGTTTGATGGAAAGGCTTGTTGGAGGAGATGAGTGAGGAGGAGGAAAGACAATGAGCTCTGTTTTGTCCATGTTAAGTTTTAGGAATCGCGCAGAGAAGGATGAAATAGCAGACAGACATTGTGGAATTTTGGTTAGTAGAGAGGTAATGTCAGGTCCAGAGAGGTAGATCTGTGTGTCATCGGCATAGAGATGATACTGGAAGCCGTGGGACTCTATGAGCTGTCCCAGGCCGAAGGTGTAGATGGAGAACAGCAGGGGTCCAAGAACTGAGCCTTGGGGGACACGGACAGATAGGGGGCGAGATGAGGAAGTGGTGTGAGAATGGGAGACGCTGAAAGTTCGGTCGGTTAGGTATGAGGAAATCCAAGATAGGGTCAGGTCTGTGATGCCCAGAGATGAGAGAATCTGTAGTAGGAGGGAATGGTCTACTGTGTCGAAGGCAGAGGACAGGTCTAGGAGGAGGAGGATAGAGTAGTGTCGCTTGGCTTTGGCGGTTAGTAGGTCATTAGTGACTTTAGTTAAGACAGTTTCAGTGGAATGATGATATAAAATATAAAACATTTTAAAATATTTAAAGTTTTAATTAAAAAATATTTAAAACTTTAATGGCATAAATGAAAAAAATGTTTAAAATGTTTCTATATGTTCAACTTTTAAACACTAGGGGAAGCAGTGGATGACATTTAACATGAAAACCCAGTGCTGGCTTTTTGACAGCAGTAAATGTGTGCGGGATCTGCCCGTGTGTGTCTGATGTCACTCCTCCCTTCCACTCCTGAGTTTTTGAAATAGCAGGAGAGAATAAAGTTTAGGATCACGGTGCAGAAACAATATAGTGCAATGTGATACTGACATGTAAACAGGGTCGCTGAGGACTGCTGCAGTACCGAACTTTCCTCCTAAAGTGAAAATTAAAATAGCACCCCTCTCTGCAGTGGACATACACTATTCCTTCGCAGGTCAGGATGATTACAGCGATGCTAAATTTGCATAGATTTTTATTATCATTATTTTAACGTTGAGAAAAATTTAAAAAGTTTAACAATAAATGCATTTTTGTGGGCAGCGTATCAACCTGAATTGCTGAGAACAAATGACAGCTTAGGCACTAGGAATGGAAAGTATCGTGCACGTGTGCTATTCTAAGAGTGCTCTCACATGAGGCATATGACTTGCACACGTATCGGATCGTATCACCCGGCGCACCTGCACACTCTGGACAGGAGCGGGTCGGCTGCATTTATTTCTAGGAAGGAAGGGTTCGGGTTCATGGACAACTGGGCCGACTTCTCAGTCGGCTACAGGCTCTACGGTAGGGACGGGCTGCACCTCAATGGGGAGGGTGCAGCTGTGCTGGGGGAGAAATGGTCAGACGGATGGAGGAGCTTTTAAACTAGGATCTGGGGGGAGGGTAGTGGAGGAAATAAGGGGATAGATAGATACAGTGAGACGGTGGAGGTCAATGAAGGATTGGGGGGCTGGGACATGCAAGGAATGTAGGGAGGCTAGGAGTAAGAAATGTGTTAATTGAATTAACTGTCTACTGGCAAGTGCAAGAAGTCTTGCAAACAAAATGAATGAATTGGAGACTCTTACGTCAACCATGGATTATGATGTGGTGGGCATTACGGAAACCTGGCTGGATGAAAGCCATGACTGGGTGACAAACGTAGAGGGGTATACTACATTCAGGAAGGACATTAAAGACAAAAAAGGTGGTGGGGTGTGTATATTTATCAAATCTAATCTAAAACCTGTGTTGAATGATGACATTGGGGGGAACTGCAACAGAGTCAATATGGGTAAATGTATATGGGGAGGGGAATAATGGAAAAATGCTAATTGGAGTTTGCTATAAGCCTCCTAACATAACTAAACAGGTAGAGGGTGAAATGCTGCAACAAATTAAAAAGGCAGCTAATAATAATAATAATAATCAGGTTCTTATTATGGGGGCTTTAAACTATCCAAACATTCAGTGGGACATAGAATCTTCTGGTTGTGCTAAAAGCTGTAAGTTCTTATTACAATTCAAGACAATTACCTCTCTCAGATGGTAGATGAACCAACGAGGGGAGATAATCTGCTAGATCTGGTCCTGTCAAATAGACCGGATACAATTTCAGATCTACAGGTCCGGGAGCACTTGGGCAGCAGCGATCATAATATGGTAAGCTTCAAAGTAATATTCAATAGAACATTTCAAAGGGGAAATGCTAAAACCTGGAGTTTTAGGAAAGCTGATTTCAACAAATTAAGGAAAGAGCTTAAATGTTTAGATTGGGACAATGTTATGGTAACTGGGGATACCGAACATAAATGGGGAAAGTTTAAGGATATACTCCTAGAGTCCTGTAAAAACTTATACCCTCTAATAATAAAATGTCCAGGAATAAAAAGAAAAAACTATGAATAAATAAGACTGTACAATGTATAATAAAACAAAAACTAAGGGCATTCAAAATCTTGAAGGCTGAGAATACAGAAATAGCGTTTTAGAAGTATAAAGATATCAATAGGAAATGTAAAAAAAAATAAGCAATCAAAATTAGCTACTGAAATAAAAATTGCCAAGGACATTAAAATAAATCCCAAAATCGTTTATAAATACATTAATGCCAAAAGGAAAACAAAGGATAGTATTGGCCCCTTAAAGTATAATAACAAGTTAATTATAGAGGACAAACAAAAGACTGAGATAATAAACAGGCACTTCTCATGACTGTTCCAGGGATCATTCAACAAGTGACAAATCAAAGTTCACCACCTGATATAATTAATTTAACAAAGAAGAAGTATGCCTGTGTCTGAGTAAATTAAACATTGAGAAATCCCCCGGGCCAGATGGCTGTTATGATCCGGTAACCGTGGAAAATTACAAAAAACTCCCATAGGTGAAAAAACACCAAGAAACAGGAGTAGTTGGAATCTAGGCTGACCGCAATCCCCTGACTATCAGACCACACTAGAAGTAGCCGTGGAGCGTTCCTAAAATCCTAGACGCCTTGTCACAGCCTGAGAAACTAGCTACACCTCACAGAATGTAATGAGGAAATCTACCTTGCCTCAGAGCAGTCCCCAAAGGAGTAGGTAGTCCCCCACATATAAACATTATGGTGATATAAAAAAACACAATACTCAGATAGGAATAATAGAATTAGCAAAGGCGAGGCCCAACTAACTTGATACAAAGGAAAGGAACTGATTGTGGTCAGTGCAAAATCCCTATAGAAAAATAGCAAACTCCTGATAGTAAAAAGGCCCTTGAGATCATACGACCTCACCCCCACTATATCAGGTACTCCTGTAAATAATGGGAGAACAAAATACCAAAAGAACACAAAATACAGAAAAGCAAATAATCAAATCAGACAGGAATAAAAATCCTTTTTCCTGCAGGAAAGCCAGCACAGGGGAAACCCCCATGCTCACAACACAATAGAAACAAAACTTCACCTGCAAGAAAACAGACACACAGCAAAACAAGGAAAAACACCCTAAGGTGTAAACCAGAAAGCAAGGCAAAAACTGATACTTATCTGCAAAAGTCTTTCTCAGGGATGCAGGGAAGGACAGATATTCAGACCAGGAACAGAGATAGGGAATATACAATTATAACCGGCGTCAGCCTGGCTGAAAGTGCTCTCCTTTATAGACCAGACTTGTCTGCAATAGGACTTCCCCAATTAACACCGACACCTGTCTGAGTCAATTGCTCAGATTTAGCTCCACTACCATTCCTGGCCACCAGAGGGAGCTTCAGAACAGCACCCACACAGACGACATTCACAACAGATGGCATTTATCCACGGATATTGAGGGAATTGAGCTCCGTAATCGACAGACCGCTGTATCTCATGGTTTTAGACTCGCTAGTAACAGGGTTGGTGCCTCAGGATTGGAGGATTGTTGATTTGGTTCCGATATTTAAGAATTATAACAGGGTGGATCCAAGCAACTACCATCCAGTATGCCTGACATCAGCAGTATGCAGAGTTTTTGAGGACATTTTAAGGGATGACATGCAAAAATATATTTCAGAAAAAAATTATAATAACTGACAGACAGCATGGATTCATGAAAGATAAGTCGTGTCTAACTAATCTGTTGGGGTTCTATGAAGGGATAAGTGCAAATCTGGATATAGGTAATGCAGCTGATGTGATTTATTTGGACTTTGCAAAGGCATTTGATACTGTACCAAATAGCAGCCTTATACTAAAGCTCTAGAAGGACTAAGGGAAACTATATGCAACTTGATAGGGAATTGGCTAAAAGATAGGAAACAAAGAGTAGTCATAAATGGTACATTCTTTAAACGGTCTATAGTCAGCAGTGGGGTGCCGCAGGGATCTGTGCTAGGACCGATTCTTTTTAATCTCTTTATTAATGACTTTGTGGATGGGATTGATAGTATAGTGTCAGTCTTTGCTGATGACACCAAACTATGTAGGATATTAAAAACAAACCTTGATAGTACAATATTACAAAAAGATCTGGATAAGATGTCAGAATGGGCAGATACTTGGCAAATGAGATTTAATGTTGATAAATGTAAAGTAATACACCTAGGATGGAGTAATTCTATAGCTACGTATACATTAAATGGAAGTAAACTCGGGACTACAGAACAGGAGAAGGACTTGTGTATTCTCATTACAAATAAGCTGAGCAGCAGCACTCAATGTCAGGCAGCAGCTGCTAAAGCAAACAAGATTTTAGGGTGTATAAAAAGAGAGATTAGATCCCGGGATGCCAACATATTGTTACCCCTCTATAAATCACTTGTAAGGCCACATCTGGAATATGGGATTCGGTTTTGGGCTCCACATTTTAAAAAGGACATTCAGAAGTTAGAGTCAGTTCAAAGGCGGTTAACTAGACTACTACAAGGAATGGAAGGCCTCCCATATGATGAGAGGCTGAAAAAGTTAGATATGTTTAGCTTAGAAAAAAGACGTCTCAGAGGAGATCTCATTTATATGTATAAATACATGTGTGGTCAAAATAAAAGGACTGGCACATGACTTATTCCTTCCAAAGACAATACTAAGGACCAGGGGGCACTCACTGCGAGTGGAAGAAAAGCGATTCTGACAGCTAAATAGGAAAGGGTTCTTTACAGTTAGAGCAGTCAGACTGTGGAATGCCCTACCACAAGAGGTAATATACACAGGAGCTGTGGAAATTAAGCGCAATAGGGTCTTACCCTTATAGGTACAGGGTACGGGTAGGGGGGGCAATATTACTCACCATATGTAGTTGTGAAAGTCACAACTACTATAATCGCATGTAGAAGTGGATCCCGGCAGCGGCAACCCAAGTGGCTGATAACAGAGAGAAATGTAGAAATCGGGTTTCTGAAAGCCGCGCCAATGATCACAACCAGGACATCAGATTAATGTGACTTTATTGCAGCATCGGTCAAACCGATGCTGCAATAAAGTCACATTAATCTGATGTCCTGGTTGTGATCATTGGCGCGGCTTTCAGAAACCCGATTTCTACATTTCTCTCTGTTATCTACCACAAGAGGTAGTAGTGGGAGATACTGTAACAGCTTTTAAAAAAGGGCTGGATGATTTCCTCAGTACACAACATTGTTGGTTATAAATGACAGTGACAAAATATATAATTGGTGCAGGAAGGTTGAACTAGATGGACCTAGGTCTTTTTTCAACCTATATAACTGAGTGTACAGCCGTGCCAGGTGATGTGTGAGACTCGTGCGAGTCATACGGCTCATGTGAGCGCACCCTAAAGGACATGATATTTGCTGCTTATGCACTTATTTCGGCAGGTATATGTCAAGAGGGGAGTCAGGTGATGGCCGACAGTTCGTTCCCCTGCTTCAGGTATTGTGAATGTGCGTGTGCGGTCCCATTTGGATCGTAGGCATCAGCCATTACCTTCGGGATCGCCTCCATTTTTCCTTGACGTCTCCTCGTCTTAGACGAGGGAAGGGTGGCAATAATCACACGACAGTCTCTAGTAAAAACAACTGAAACTCCTTTATTGTGGCACGCTCTGAATCTGTACTTCAGGTCCCTAGTACTGCTCGTGCTGCTTCCAACTAACCTCGGGGAAAAAACTCTGCTTCAGGTCCACTTGCACTGGTTACTGTTCTCCAGCAGCTAAGTCCTGTATACTTCTTCCCCCCAGGATCCCTTCTGTGTGGCTGCCGTGTCTCACTCGCCCACCCCCCCCCACCCCCCGTCTGGGCGCGCAGCTGCTCCTCGCCAGTATGAGGTCCCGCTCGGGTCTCTAAGTCCCAACGTCCCACCGGACCGAGGTCGACCTGCCGCGCGTTTGCTGGGTAAGGTCTTGACACCTACCCCACTTTACTAGGTAGGCCCTAGCACTGGGTCCTGCTTTATCCTTCAGCTCCTGCCGATTAACTAGCTAATCCCTTCCTATACACATTCTAAACTCTCTGCTTCTCTCCTCCCTCCTGTCTCCTCTTCCTGGTAACCATCTGGCTGCTCTTCCTGTGGTCCTTGTCTAACTCCTATGGCTAACTAATTACTGTCTTCCTCTCTCCTACAGCTTGGTCCCTAGGTTCAACTTATTCCTATCTTATTACTACACCTATCCTTACCCTAAGTCCTACTCCTGAATCTGCATCTATAACACGCCTGCCCTGTTCTACATCCCCTGCCTAACACAGCAAGAGGGGTCAGTATTCTCTATACACTTTACGTAGTATTTACAATACATAAATATACACATTTTCTACTACATGACCAGCGGTGACCACCAGTTTGGCTCTGCTACATTCTACATATGCATTACACTAACATCCCAATGACAATACCTTCGTAGAAGAGGGCGCTGTTCGCCCCCTCCTACATATGCGGTTGTAATAATAATAATAATGTCATTGACACCACTTACTTTCTATGTGGAAGCCAGTTGTGCAGGCTAACCCTATGAAAAAGCTCTTCCACGGCAAGAGTGCACCAAGCCATGTATGTTTTACTCTGAAACGCTGGAGCATTTAGGAGAAAATGTACTTTCAAAAGCCATCCAGGGACTATGTGTCATTCTGAGGCTCCATAGCCTTTGATCTAGGTCAGGGGTAGGGAACATTTTTCCTGCTCGGGGCCATTTGGAAATTTCTACCAACCTTCGAGTTGTCAGCTTGACAATTACCCTACTATATTTGGTCAAACAATTAACTCACCCCTACTGTGGTGGCTTGAGCTGCTTCTCTCTGGTGCGACTGTGATGTTTGGTGATATTGATCATGTTGCTTTTCACAACTGTTTTCCAGGTTTGTCTCGGTCTGGAGCACAGCCAGCAGATTAGTAAATCATATACATTACATAAGAGATGCTGGAGGCATATACATCACAGGAGGGGCTGGGGTATCTATACATCACTGGAGAGGCTGGGGGGCATATACATCACAGGAGACACTGGGGGCATATATATCACAGGAGGGGCTCGGACATCAGTGGGAGGCACAGACTGTACTGTCGGGCATGGACAGCACTGGAGGTGACACGGACAGCACTAGAGGGGCACGAACAGGAGTGGGGTACATTGACAGGACTGAGAGAGCACAGACATCACCAAGAGGGCATAGACTGCACTGAGGGGTGGCACACTGCACTGGGGGGGTGGCACAAAGCATGGGAGGGGAGCACACAGCACTGGGGGGGTGGCACACAGCACTGGGTTGGTGACACAGCACTGGTGGGTATACACGGTACTAGGGGGGTACACAGCACTAGGTGGCGGGCTCACAGCACTGGGGAAGCAGGAGTCACACAGCATGCACAGCAGGGAGGCCCATAAACCTGCTGCTCCTCTTCTGTGGGACGGGAGCGCAGCGCATTTCGCACTTACCCTGACCACAAAGTACGTCCTCAGCACACTGGCACAGGCCAGCGTGCTGAGGACCTAATGGTATGTGCACCACACATTGTGATTTAAAGGTTTAAAGACCGTGGCTGCCGCCCGAGTACTGCGGTCCCCGGGAATGAACCCAGGAACTACATACAAAGTTATCCCGGGCCAGAGGTTCCCCACCGCTGATTTAGGCAATCGAGGAACGTTGTGGAAAGCGCTAAACTACATCAGACCTGGGAACTTTTTCCATCGTTCACCTATTTATTAGAAAGCAGTGTTTTGTTTTTAATCTAGAAAAAAATAGTAATAGTGCAGATAAACTCCCTTTTTAGTGTTTTGTTTTTGTTCCTCTCTATTTACGTCTTTCAGGTTTCCGCTTGTGAACTACGTCGGAAATCCTGGATTATGGCGGATGTTTCTGGATTTTCTTTAAAATGGTGAACCAGGGAAAGTGTGGGGGAGAGTTTATTTAAAACCATTTTTGTGTATTGTTTTCTTGCTACTTACTGAGTTAGAAATGAGGGTGTCTGATAGAAGCCTCACCATTACTAACAACAGGGCTTGATGCAAGTTGACACTACACAGCTGACATCAATCCCATGCCAATGTATGTAAAGTGCTATGGAATTAATAGCGCTATATAAATGAATAAAATTATTATATTATTAATTAAAATTATACACCATTGACCCGATTGTCACCGCACCATGACAATCGGGAAGAGCCGAGGCAAAGCGCCAGACTTAGCGTCTCTTATATGATGTGTCACTTCTGGGGCGGCTGCAGGCTGGGATTTTTAGGCTCAGAAGGGCCCAATACTGTAAACATGAACCTTCCCAGCCTAATAATATCAGCTCACAGCTGTCTGCTTTACCTTTGCTGGTTATGAAAAATAGGGGCTCCCCGTGTCTTTTTTTTTTTTTAAATTATTTATTTATTAGGTTAAACCAGGCTTAACACCCATTAGTGCCACATGAAAGGCACTAAAGGGTGCAAGTGTATATCTAGTGGGCTGTGACATCATATATGTGCAGGATATCTCTCTTTCTATTCTATCTAATATATTTCTATCATCGATTAAACTATATCTTTATAATATTTTATATATGTTCGTTTGTATTGAGATGTGGATGGGTATAGTGTTTCTTATTAGGTGGTGAAGGTATTTTAATTATGCATGAATTTATACCATTATAATCTAATAATAAACTAATTTCTTTGCTTTGGGTAACTTCCCATTTGCTCTGCTGCCTGCAGATCCCTATTCTCAGACCCATGATTTTCATGGATATGTGAATGGATCTATGAAAATCTTAAGAGTCTGTGTGTCGCCAGGTAAAAAAAAAATAAAAATCTGGCAGCACACAAACATATCAAGACAAATGTGTGAATGGGACTAAAGAAGGTTGTTTTACAAATAACAGAATTACTGCAAGTGATACAGTACAGATACAGGATAAGTATTTACATCCAGTGACTACTATCTTCTCGTCTGATTAGAGTTGTTTCTTTTCCATCTGTCAGACCTTCATTCCAACATCTTCCAGCCAGAACTCGTCTTGTCAAAGTGATCACTGCTGCCCGGAAAAAAACAAACTTACATATCTTGAATATATACTGTGTTTCCCCGAAAATAAGACAGTCTTAAAAAATATATATATTTTTTTTTTCTGCCCCCGGATAAAGCGCTAGGGCTTATTTTTGGGTAGGTCTTATTATGGGGGGAAAACAGTTGGGGGGGGGGATGGTTGGGGGAAAGTTTATCCCTGAAAAAATGCAGCTCCCCCTTCCCAGGAGAATCATACTTACCAGACGCCGGGCATCTGCATGGCTCCCATGTCCTCCTGCAATATTCGGCAGGTGCTTCCAGCAGGTATCCTGCATGCTGTCCTCCCCTGCTTTTGGCCAACACACTCACACACATCAGATTGCGCACACACACTCATGAACACTTATACACACACACACTCACCACATCCAGCGATATCAATTGCTTCCAGCTGGCAGAGAAAATTGTGGCACTCAGTACAGTGGAGCGCGAGGACCTGTGGGTGGAACAAATCGCTGGCAGGTCCTTATACTGGCAAGAGGCAATCGATATCGTTGGATGTGGTGTGTGTGTGTGCGCCCGATCTGATGTGTGATTGTGTGGCCAATCTGACGTGTATATGCAAACTGATGTGTACGTGGGTGTGCAATCTGATGTTTGTGGGGGGGTGTTCTGCTGCAGGTCCTCCCGTTCGGTGTTTGGTAAGTATGATTGTGGGGTTTACTTTTTTCTCTCTTTTAGGGGTGTCTGCTTTTTCTAATGAGGTGTTCTGCAGTATTCTTTAACTTTTTTAGCTGCATAGATACTTCATTATTGAACTGCGATTAGGACTTATTTGCGGTGTAGGGCTTATATTTAAGCTTTACGTTGAAAATGCTGAAAACTCCTGCATTATTGGGGAGGGCTTACTTTCAGGGGATCACAGTACATTCGTATCGTGAATAAAAAAATCCCCCACAGTGTCCCTTACTCCATTACTGTACCTATATCCACACACCAGTCCAATTATAAATGATAAGCCAGCACTGTGCGATCCATTAACGTTACTATCTGCTGCCCAGTAAATATAATCAGTCACTGCGACTCTAAAGGCTGCTTTACACCAATCTATCGTGCGATAGATCGTCGGGGTCACGGTTTTTGTGACGCACATCCGGCATCGCTGGCGATGCCGGCCTGTGTGACACCTCCTAGCGATGCAGTAACGCTCACAAATCGTGAGTCGTGTACTGCTCGCTAGGTTCCATAATATCGTTTAATTTAGTTGTTCACCTGCGTCACGCGGCCGCCGCCGGCTATGTGAAGGAAGGTGGTGGGCGGGATGTTTACGTCCCGCTCATCTCCGCCCCTCCGCTTCCATTGGCCGGCGGCCGTGTGACGTCGCTGTGAGGCCGAACGTCCCTCCCACTCCAGGAAGTGGACGTTCGCCGCCCACAGCGAGGTCGCACGAGAGGTAAGTATGTGTGACGGGGGTTACTGACTTTGTGCGACACGGGCAACGATTTGCCCGTGACGCAAAAAGGACGGGGGCGGGTACGATCGATTATGAAATCGCACAATCGGTCGTACCATGTAAAGCAGCCTTTACACTCCCTCCCAATTCATTTTAACCTCTTTGCGACAATGTACTGGGTACATTCTGGGTACAGAATAAAATAAATACATTTTATTGATACAAAAGTTTATGCATACACAGAAATAACACAAGAAAGTGATTAATTAAAAAGTCAAATAGACTATCAGACTATCACAAAACACTGTCTGAACCCGTGATGGGGTACTAGTACAGAGATCCTTATTCACAATACAAAGAAATGCACCAAAAGTAATATGTTGTAACACACAGCTATTGATGTAAAAGCCGTGCACAATGGATCTTTCAAATAGAAGCTATATGGTGCTAATAAATTAACATTGCCATATCTTGCCATATGCTTAAAAGGGAATTTATCAACAGATTCTTGCAATATAATCTGAAGACAGCATGATGTAGGAGTTAACACAGATTTCAGCAATGCATTTATTTTTTTTGCAATCAATTTTTATTAATCAAAATTTCAACAATTAGAACAAACATTTATATACAGAAAAGTATAAACATAAAAAAAAAAGCTTACAAACAAGAACCTTTCAGCATGTTATTTAAGCAGTAAGAAACTTCACAATATAGTTGATCACTAACCAAAAAACCAACTCTAACTTTCAAACCTAATGGGTTCAGCCCAGACTAGGTATGAATTGATCAATCATCTTATCACAAAAGCAAGGTAGGGGACGGTGGTGCCAGAGGTATCAATTCACATACCCCAGATCGCATAGAATTTTTGGAAAGCATTTCTTTTCAGGTAGACCCTTCTTGCCAAACATAATTATTAATTTTAGTTTTGACTTCTCCAATACTTGGTGGGGAGGAGGAGAGGGGTTGCAGCTAACCAGTGATAAGCCAGGAGTTTTCTGGCCTGATACAAAATACCTAATACTAATCAGGGAGGTCGGGTCGGTTAATACTCCAAAAGCATAAAATGCTAAATTTTTTTATCTGGTTGCAACATAATATTATATCCCTCCTTAATTAGGCTCAAAATATGTTTACAAAACTTCACTATATTCACATAATCCCATAACATATTGATAAGGCATGCATTGTCATGACCACATCTGGGACATAAAGTATCAGTTCTATCCCCAATTTTATATAGCAGAATAAGGAGTCCAATATACTTTATGGAAGAGATACATTTATGACAACCTCTGACCTTCAGATAGCATGGCTGTCTGTTCCAATATATCCATCCATTGATTATCTGTCAGAGGGTCCAAACCCTTTTGCTCCATTTGTCTCTCGCTTGTAAAGGGAGTTTAATTAAGTATGCTGGCAATAATTTCTTATATAACATGCAGATAAGACTTCTGGAAGATTCTTACATGACCAACTGACTAAGCGTATAAGTATGTACAATGCTGATACTACACAGGTTTACCTGCTTCCCTTACGCATGGCTTAGCTGTATTGGTAAAAGGATCTGTGCAGAACTGCAAATTCCAATTTAATTTGTGCAGAATTCTTAAAAAAAAAAAAAACACACACACACAAAAAGGTATTGTTTTGGCGTAACTGGGATACCAGATATATACCTCCCACACATAGTCCAGTTTTTTTGAATTCTGGTAAACTGGGAATTATGTTAAAGGAGTAAATAGTGTACATTCAGTGATCCAAGCAAATGTTTGCCTTCATCCCACACCTTAAAAATCATGGCCTACATTAAATGACTCACTTTACTTGCAGGCGTCCCACCTCCAGAGATCCCACTGGTCACTGCCACCTCATGCCCTCCTATATCAAACAGCCTCCTGCACCATATAACCCATCCTTCCCCCATCCCTGAAAACGTTGCGTCTGAGATGCAATATAAATCGAGCCATGGATTATGTATGGCTAACCCACCATCGTCCTTCCTCCTTTGAAGAGTTTCCAACTTAATTCTTGAATTTGTTTTTTCCCCCCCATATAAGTTCTCTAAATAGAGTATTAATTTTCCTAAAAAAAAGGGTATATATGAATCCTCTATTGTATAGAAGTGGTGGCATCAGTACCATCTTTATTAGATTACACTACTGTCAATGGGAGGCGACACCAGGTGTTAACGTTCATCCTGAACTGGGTCACCAGAGGTTCCAAATTAAGGGAATGAGTATTCTAATGGGCTGCTGCTTGTTACCAACCACAGATACTTAAAATTTGTGATCTCTATTTGCAATTTCAGGAATTCTGGTTTAAGAGGGTCAAGCCTGACTTGCTCCAGTTAATGAGGCCCCAGCCATCTCCCAAACTCCTTGATTAAATTCATTGCTGAAATGATAGATATGAGATTTCCCAAAGATGAGATTTCCCAAATATAGTAATAAATCATCAACATAAAGGGAGACTCTTTGGTCTATAGATCCACATATAAAACCAGTAATTACTTTGGAGGATAGGACTGTACATGCCAGGGGTTCTATAGCTGCCGCAAAGAGTAAGGGAGAAAGAGGGCACCCTACCTAGTGCCTCTGCCAAACCCAAAATAATCAGAAATGCAGCCATTTACTCACTTTTGGAGACGCATAACAGTAATTTAACCAAAATAATAACTAGAACTAAAAGCCCATTTTTGCCAATGCAACCCATACAAAATTCCATTCAATGCTGTCAAACGTTTTAGCAGCATCTAGAGACAATATTGCGTGCCCCCCCATCCCATCCCATCCCTTCGCAGTAAACTGTAATCTGAAGTACAGGCATCTAAGGTTTATGGATTTAGATATATGTGGAATAAATCCAGTTTAGGAAATTTTAAATGCATTATGTAACTACTATACCCATTTATATCAAATCCCAATTTTCCTTAACTATTTCCCCATTGTCCAGCTTCAGGTTAGTATTAAGAGAACCTTCTTGTGCCTAAATCACTGTTGCCAGAAGATGCCTCACTCTCCCCTTCCATGAAGATTTTTTTAAAGAAAGAAAGAAGGGAATTTTGTTTACTTACCGTAAATTCCTTTTCTTCTAGCTCCAATTGGGAGACCCAGACAATTGGGGTGTATAGCTATGCCTCCGGAGGCCACACAAAGTATTACACTAAAAGTGTAAAGCCCCTCCCCTTCAGCCTATACACCCCCCGTGCTGCCACGGGCTCATCAGTTTTGGTGCAAAAGCCAGAAGGAGGAAAAAATTATAAACTGGTTTAAAGTAAATTCAATCCGAAGGAATATCGGAGAACTGAAACCATTTAACATGAACAACATGTGTATACAAAAACAGGGGCGGGTGCTGGGTCTCCCAATTGGAGCTAGAAGAAAAGGAATTTACGGTAAGTAAACAAAATTCCCTTCTTCTTTGTCGCTCCTAATTGGGAGACCCAGACAATTGGGACGTCCAAAAGCAGTCCCTGGGTGGGTAAATAATACCTCATAATAGAGCCGTAACGGCTCCGTCCTAGAGGTGGGCAACCGCCGCCTGAAGGACTTGCCTACCTAGGCTGGCATCTGCCGAAGCATAGGTATGCACCTGATAGTGTTTCGTGAAAGTGTGCAGGCTCGACCAGGTAGCTGCCTGACACACCTGCTGAGCCGTAGCCTGGTGTCGCAAGGCCCAGGACGCTCCCACAGCCCTGGTAGAATGGGCCTTCAGTCCTGAGGGAACCGGAAGCCCCGAGGAACGGTAAGCTTCGAGAATTGGTTCCTTGATCCACCGAGCCAGGGTGGATTTGGAAGCTTGTGTCCCTTTACGCTGGCCAGCGACAAGGACAAAGAGTGCATCCGAGCGGCGCAGGGGCGCCGTACGAGAAATGTAGAGTCTGAGTGCTCTCACCAGATCTAACAAGTGCAAATCCTTTTCACATTGGTGAACTGGATGAGGACAAAACGAGGGTAAGGAGATGTCCTGATTCAAGGCAAATGGCCAGGGAGAAAACTCCTGAGCAGAGCACCACGACAGGAATATTTTCCACGTCCTGTGGTAGATCTTGGCGGACGTTGGTTTCCTAGCCTGTCTCATAGTGGCAATGACCTCTTGAGATAATCCTGAAGACGCTAGGATCCAGGACTCAATGGCCACACAGTCAGGTTGAGGGCCGCAGAATTTAGATGGAAAAACGGCCCTTGAGACAGCAAATCTGGTCGGTCTGGCAGTGCCCACGGTTGGCCGACCGTGAGATGCCACAGATCCGGGTACCACGACCTCCTCGGCCAGTCTGGAGCGACGAGGATGGCGCGGCGGCAGTCGGCCCTGATCTTGCGTAACACTCTGGGCAACAGTGCCAGAGGAGGAAACACATAAGGAAGTTGAAAATGCGACCAATCCTGAACTAAGGCGTCTGCCGCCAGAGCTCTGTGATCTTGAGATCGAGCCATGAATGTTGGGACCTTGTTGTTGTGCCGTGACGCCATGAGGTCGACGTCCGGCATCCCCCAGCGGCAACAGATCTCCTGAAACACGTCCGGGAGAAGGGACCATTCCCCTGCGTCCATGCCCTGGCGACTGAGAAAGTCTGCTTCCCAGTTTTCTACGCCCGGGATGTGAACTGCGGATATGGTGGATGCTGTGGCTTCCACCCACAGCAGAATCCGCCGGACTTCCTGGAAGGCTTGCCGACTGCGTGTCCCACCTTGGTGGTTGATGTAAGCCACCGCTGTGGAGTTGTCCGACTGAATTCGGATCTGCTTGCCTTCCAGCCACTGCTGGAACGCTTTTAGGGCAAGATACACTGCCCTGATCTCCAGAACATTGATCTGAAGTGAGGACTCTTGCTGAGTCCACGTACCCTGAGCCCTGTGGTGGAGAAAAAACTGCTCCCCACCCTGACAGACTCGCGTCCGTCGTGACCACCGCCCAAGATGGGGGTAGGAAGGATTTCCCCTTCGATAATAAGGTGGGAAGAAGCCACCACCGAAGGGAAGCTTTGGTTGCCTGAGAGAGGGAGACGTTCCTGTCTAGGGACGTCGGCATCCTGTCCCACTTGCGTAGGATGTCCCATTGAAGAGGACGCAGGTGAAACTGCGCGAAAGGGACTGCTTCCATTGCTGCCACCATCTTCCCCAGGAAGTGCATGAGGCGCCTCAAGGGGTGTGACCGACCTTGAAGGAGAGATTGCACCCCTGTCTGTAGTGAACGCTGTTTGTCCAGCGGAAGCTTCACTATCGCTGGAAGAGTATGAAACTCCATGCCAAGATATGTCAGCGATTGGACCGGTGTCAGATTTGACTTTAGAAAATTGATGATCCACCCGAAACTCTGGAGAATCTCCAGAGTAACGTTGAGGCTGTGTTGGCATGCCTCTTGAGAGGGTGCCTTGACCAGCAGATCGTCTAAGTACGGTATCACTGAGTGACCCTGAGAGTGGAGGACCGCAACTACTGTAGCCATGACCTTGGTGAAAACCCTTGGGTCTGTCGCCAGGCCGAACGGCAGTGCCGCGAACTGAAGGTGTTCGTCTCCTATGGCGAAGCGCAAGAAGCGCTGATGCTCTGGAGCAATCGGTACGTGGAGATAAGCATCCTTGATATCGATCGATGCTAGGAAATCTCCTTGGGACATTGAGGCGATGACGGAGCGGAGGGATTCCATCCGGAACCGCCTGGTCCTTACGTGTTTGTTGAGCAGTTTTAGGTCCAAAACAGGACGGAAGGACCCGTCTTTCTTTGGAACCACAAACAGGTTGGAGTAGAAACCGTGACCCTGTTGCTGAAAAGGAACCGGGACCACCACTCCTTCTGCCTTCAGAATGCCCACCGCCTGCAGAAGAGCCTCGGCTCGCTTGGGAGGCGGAGATGTTCTGAAGAATCAAGTCGGAGGACGAGAGCTGAACTCTATCCTGTAACCGTGAGACAAAATGTCTCTCACCCAACGGTCTTTTACTTGTGGCAGCCAGGTGTCGCAAAAGCGGGAGAGCCTGCCACCGACCGAGGATGCGGTGTGAGGAGGCCGTAAGTCATGAGGAAGCCGCCTTGGTAGCGGCACCTCCGGCGGTCTTTTTAGGGCGTGATTTAGACCGCCATGCGTCGGAGTTCCTCTGATCCTTCTGAGGCCTTTTGGACGAGAATTGGGACCTGCCCGCACCCCGAAAGGACCGAAACCTCGACTGTCCCCTCCTCTGTTGGGGTGTTTTTGGTTTGGCCTGGGGTAAGGATGTTTCCTTTCCCTTGGATTGTTTGATGATTTCATCCAATCTCTCACCAAACAAACGGTCGCCAGAAAATGGCAATCCAGTTAAGCACTTTTTGGAAGCCGAATCTGCCTTCCATTCCCGCAGCCACAAGGCCCTGCGTATTGCCACCGAATTGGCGGCTGCAACCGCCGTACGGCTCGCAGAGTCCAGGACAGCATTAATAGCGTAGGACGCAAATGCCGACGTTTGAGAGGTTATGGACTCCACCTGCGGGGCAGACGTACGTGTGAGTGCGTCAATTTGCGCCTGACCAGCTGAGATAGCTTGGAGTGCCCATACGGCTGCGAATGCTGGAGCAAAAGACGCGCCGATAGCTTCATAGATGGATTTCAACCAGAGCTCCATCTGTCTGTCCGTGGCATCCTTGAGTGAAGCTCCATCTTCCACTGCAACTATGGATCTAGCCGCCAGTCTGGAGATTGGAGGATCCACCTTGGGACACTGAGTCCAGCCCTTGACCACGTCAGGGGGGAAGGGGTAACGTGTATCCTTAAGGCGCTTGGAAAAACGCTTATCTGGACAAGATCGGTGCTTCTGGACTGCCTCTCTGAAGTCAGAGTGGTCCAAAAGAAGGGAATTTTGTTACTTACCGTAAATTCCTTTTCTTCTAGCTCCTATTGGGAGACCCAGACGATTGGGTGTATAGCTACTGCCTCCGGAGGCCACACAAAGCATTACACTAAAAAGTGTAAGGCCCCTCCCCTTCTGGCTATACACCCCCCGTGGGAACACGGGATGCTCAGTTTTAGTGCTAAAGCAAGAAGGAGGAAAGCCAATAACTGGTTTAAACAAATTCACTCCGAGTAACATCGGAGAACTGAAAACCGTTCAACATGAACAACATGTGTACCCGAAAAAACCAAAAATCCCGAAGGACAACAGGGCGGGTGCTGGGTCTCCCAATAGGAGCTAGAAGAAAAGGAATTTACGGTAAGTAACAAAATTCCCTTCTTCTTCGGCGCTCCATTGGGAGACCCAGACGATTGGGACGTCCAAAAGCAGTCCCTGGGTGGGTAAAGAAATACCTCATGTTAGAGCTGCAAAGCCGGCCCTCCCCTACGGGGAGGCAACTGCCGCCTGCAGGACTCTTCTACCTAGGCTGGCGTCCGCCGAAGCATAGGTATGCACCTGATAATGTTTGGTGAAAGTGTGCAGACTCGACCAGGTAGCTGCCTGGCACACCTGTTGAGCCGTAGCCTGGTGTCGTAATGCCCAGGACGCACCCACGGCTCTGGTTGAGTGGGCCTTTAGCCCTGAAGGAACCCGGAAGCCCAGCAGAACGGTAGGCTTCAAGAATCGGTTCTTTGATCCATCGAGCCAGGGTGGCTTTGGAAGCCTGCGACCCTTTGCGCTTACCAGCGACAAGGACAAAGAGTGCATCGGAGCGGCGCAGGGGCGCCGTGCGGGAAATGTAGATTCTGAGTGCTCTCACCAGATCTAACAAATGTAAATCCTTCTCATACCGATGAACTGCATGAGGACAAAAGGAAGGCAAGGAGATATCCTGATTAAGATGAAAAGAGGATACCACCTTAGGGAGAAACTCCTGAATGGGGCGCAGCACTACCTTGTCCTGGTGGAAGACCAGGAAAGGAGCCTTGGATGACAGCGCTGCTAGCTCAGACACTCTCCGAAGAGATGTGATCGCTACCAGAAAAGCCACTTTCTGTGATAGTCGAGAAAGTGAAACATCCCTCAGAGGCTCGAAGGGCGGCTTCTGGAGGGCAACTAGTACCCTGTTCAGATCCCATGGATCTAACGGCCGCTTGTACGGGGGTACGATATGACACACCCCCTGCAGGAACGTGCGCACCTTAGAAAGTCGTGCTAGACGCTTCTGAAAAAAGACGGATAGCGCCGAGACTTGCCCTTTAAGGGAGCCGAGCGACAAACCTTTTTCTAACCCAGATTGCAGGAAAGAAAGAAGAGTAGGCAATGCAAATGGCCAGGGAGACACTCCCTGAGCAGAGCACCAGGATAAGAATATCCTCCACGTTCTGTGGTAGATCTTAGCAGACGTGGGCTTCCTAGCCTGTCTCATGGTGGCAACGACCCCTTGGGATAATCCTGAAGACGCTAGGATCCAGGACTCAATGGCCACAGTCAGGTTCAGGGCCGCAGAATTCCGATGGAAAAACGGCCCTTGGGACAGTAAGTCTGGTCGGTCTGGTAGTGCCCACGGTTGGCCGACCGTGAGATGCCACAGATCCGGGTACCACGACCTCCTCGGCCAGTCTGGGGCGACGAGTATGACGCGGCTGCAATCGGATCTGATCTTGCGTAGCACTCTGGGCAAGAGTGCCAGAGGTGGAAACACATAAGGGAGCCGGAACTGCGACCAATCTTGCACCAAGGCGTCTACCGCCAGAGCTCTTTGATCGCGAGACCGCGCCATGAAGGTCGGGACCTTGTTGTTGTGCCGAGACGCCATTAAGTCGACGTCCGGCACCCCCCAGCGGCGACAGATTTCCTGAAACACGTCCGGGTGAAGGGACCACTCCCCCGAGTCCATACCCTGGCGACTGAGGAAGTCTGCTTCCCAGTTTTCCACGCCCGGGATGTGAACCGCGGATATGGTGGATGCTCTGTCCTCCACCCACATCAGAATCCGCCGGACTTCCTGGAAGGCTTGCCGACTGCGTGTCCCTCCTTGGTGGTTGATGTATGCCACCGCTATGGAGTTGTCCGACTGAATTCGGATCTGCTTTCCTTCCAGCCACTGCTGGAAGGCTAGTAGGGCAAGATAGACTGCCCTGATTTCCAGGACATTGATCTGAAGGGTGGACTCCTGCTGAGTCCACGTCCCCTGAGCCCTGTGGTGGAGAAAAACTGCTCCCCACCCTGACAGACTCGCGTCTGTCGTCACCACTGCCCAGGATGGGGGTAGGAAGCATCTTCCTTGTGATAATGAGTTGGGAAGAAGCCACCATTGCAGAGAGTCCTTGGCCGTCTGGGAAAGGGAGACTTTCCTGTCCAGGGAAGTTGACTTCCCGTCCCATTGGCGGAGAATGTCCCATTGAAGTGGGCGCAGATGAAACTGCGCAAACGGGACTGCCTCCATTGCTGCCACCATCTTCCCTAGGAAGTGCATGAGGCGCCTTAAGGGGTGCGACTGACCATGAAGGAGAGACTGCACCCCTGTCTGTAGTGACCGCTGCTTGTCCAGCGGAAGCTTCACTATCGCTGAGAGAGTATGAAACTCCATGCCAAGATACGTTAGTGATTGAGTCGGGGACAGATTTGACTTTGAAAAGTTGATGATCCACCCGAAAGTCTGGAGAGTCTCCAGCGCCACATTCAGGCTGAGTTGGCATGCCTCTTGAGAGGGTGCTTTGACAAGCAGATCGTCCAAGTAAGGGATCACCGAGTGACCCTGAGAGTGCAAGACTGCTACCACTGCCGCCATGACCTTGGTGAAAACCCGTGGGGCTGTCGCCAGACCAAATGGCAGAGCTACGAACTGAAGATGGTCGTCTCCTATCACGAAACGTAGAAAACGTTGGTGCTCGGTAGCAATCGGCACGTGGAGATAAGCATCTTTGATGTCTATTGATGCCAGGAAATCTCCCTGAGACATTGAGGCAATGACGGAGCGGAGGGATTCCATCCGGAACCGCCTGGCGTTCACATGCTTGTTGAGCAGTTTTAGGTCCAGAACAGGACGGAATGAGCCGTCCTTTTTTGGCACCACAAAGAGATTGGAGTAAAAACCTTGCCCTTGTTCCTGAGGAGGAACAGGGATCACCACTCCTTCTGCTCTTAGAGAGCCCACCGCCTGCAGAAGGGCATCTGCTCGGTCGGGATGTGGGGAAATTCTGAAGAACCGAGGCGGAGGACGAGAACTGAACTCTATCCTGTACCCGTGAGTCAAAATGTCTGTGACCCACCGGTCCTTGACCTGTGGCAGCCAAATGTCGCAAAAGCGGGAGAGCCTGCCACCGACCGAGGATGCGGAGAGAGGAGGCCGAAAGTCATGAGGCAGCCGGCTTGGAAGCGGTTCCTCCGGTTGCTTTCTTGGGGCGTGAGTGAGCCCGCCAGGAATCAGCGCTCCTTTGCTCTTTCTGAGTCCCTTTGGACGAGGAAAATTGGGGCTTGCCCGAGCCTCGAAAGGACCGAAACCTCGACTGCCACTTCCTCTGTTGAGGTTTGCTTGGTCTGGGCTGGGGTAAGGAGGAGTCCTTACCCTTGGACTGTTTAATGATTTCAGCCAATTGCTCACCAAACAGTCTGTCTCCAGATAGTGGCAAGCTGGTTAAACATTTCTTAGAAGCAGAATCTGCTTTCCATTCCTTTAACCACAAAGCTCTGCGCAAAACCACAGAGTTGGCGGACGCCATTGAGGTACGGCTCGTAGAGTCCAGTACCGCATTGATAGCGTAGGTCGCAAACGCAGACATTTGCGTAGTTAAGGACGCCACTTGCGGCACTGCTGGACGTATGATAGAGTCCACCTGTGCCAGACCAGCGGAAATAGCTTGGAGTGCCCACACGGCCGCGAATGCTGGAGCAAACGACGCGCCGATAGCTTCATAGACAGATTTCAACCAAAGGTCCATCTGTCTGTCATTGGCATCTTTAAGTGAAGCCCCATCCTCCACTGCAACTATGGATCTAGCCGCAAGCCTGGATATTGGGGGATCCACCTTTGGACACTGGGTCCAGCGTTTGACCACGTCAGGGGGAAAAGGATAACGTGTATCCTTAAGGCGTTTGGAGAAACGCTTGTCTGGATAAGCATGGTGTTTCTGGACTGATTCTCTGAAGTCAGAGTGGTCCAGAAAAGTACTCAATTTACGCTTGGGATACCGGAAATGGAACTTCTCCTGCTGTGCAGCTGCCTCCTCTGCTGAAGGGGCTGGGGGAGAAATATCCAACAGTCTATTGATGGCCGCTATCAGGTCATTTACCATAGCGTCACCATCAGGGGTATCTAGATTGAGAGCGGTGTCAGGATTAGAGTCCTGATCACCCACCTCTATCTCATCATACAGAGACTCTTCTCGCTGAGACCCTGACCAGTGTGATGACGTCGAGGGTCTTTCCCAGCGAGCCCGCTTAGGGTGACTGGGACCATCATCCGAGTCAGAGCCGTCAGCCTGTGATGCCTGGGACCCCCTTGAAGTACGGATTAGTTCCAAGTGAGGTGGACCGGGGGGCATAGACAGAGCAGTGTCCATGGTCTGAGTAACTGGCCTGGACTGCAAGGTCTCCAGGATTTTTGTCATAGTCACAGACATCTTATCAGCAAAAACTGCAAATTCTGTCCCCGTCACCGGGGCAGGGTTCACAGGCGTCTCTGCCTGGGCCACTACTACCATAGACTCTGGCTGACGAAGTGGCACAGGGATTGAACATTGCACACAATGGGGGTCATTGGAACCTGCCGGTAGATTAGCCCCACATGCAGCACAAGCAGCGCATACAGCCTGCGCCTTGGCACCCTTGCGTTTTGCGGATGACATGTTGTTGTCTCCTCAGAGCAATATAGGGTATAAGCCAAGAAGCGACCTACAGTGCAATATCAATATATATATGGTACAGGGAAAAAGTACACCAAGTAACACTGTGGCACTAGTGGGGCCAGCACTTATGTGCAGCTTACCGCCCGCATAAACGCGGGTGTGTGGTCGCCAAAGCCCCTTGTCTGGGTCCCCCAGAGCCTGTGTCCTTTCTCCAGCCAGACTGCATGCAGGAATGGCTGCCGGCGTCCTGTGGAGAGGGGCGGGCCCTGGGCGTGTTCAGATCAAGAGCGGGAAACTAGCGTCCCCACTGTGCCCAGTGAGAGGGCTGGAGTATGTAAATAAGACTCCAGCCCTTGGCGCTGACTATTGTGCAGCGTCTCTCCCCTTCCCTGACTGACAGGGTGGGGGCGGGAACGAAGCGGAGCTAGGCCGCAAAAGCCGGGGACTAGATTTATGAGCGCTGCCGCCGTAAAAGCGCGGTCAGCGCGAGTCCCCGGCGCACTACAAGTCCCAGCCGCGCCGCCGCTCCCGGAGCGGCCGGCGCGGTAGTTCCCAACACATAAAGTCACTCAGCTAAGCTGCAGTGACTGTAACCCCAGCGCGCAGCGCTACTGTCCCCGGCGCACTAGCACACCCAGCAAGTCTGGAGTGTGCGTGGCCTGTCTGTGCGGGGACACAGAGTACCTGAATGTTGCAGGGCCTTGTCCCTGACGGTACTCAGCTCCTCCAGCAGGGTCTCTGGGTCTGTGGATGGAGCCCGGCCTCAGGGTTTGGGGGCCGGTAAGATCCCACTTCCGCAGAGCCCCTCAGGGGGATGGGGAAGGACAGCAGCATGTGGGCTCCAGCCTCCGTACCCGCAATGGGTACCTCAACCTTAACAAACCACAAGTGGGGAGAGAAGGGAGCATGCTGGGGGCCCTATATGGGCCCTCTTTTCTTCCATCAGATATAGTCAGCAGCTACTGCTGACTAAACAGTGGAGCTATGCGTGGATGTCTGACCTCCTTCGCACAAAGCTTGAAATAAGAATTATTCTTACCGATAATTCGGTTTCTAGGACCTTCCACGACAGCATAGGAGGTTGTCTCTCCACGCCCTAATTGGGACAGGAAGTTCAAGAGGTTTAAAAGGACCCTCCCACCTCCCACAGCCAGTGTCTTACAAAGAATCCATAGCATATGAGAAGTACTACACATTCAGGAATATATGAATACATAGGGGAGGGAATTACCTGCTGTCGTGGAAGGTCCTAGAAACCGAATTATCGGTAAGAATAATTCTTATTTCTCTAGTCCCTTCCACGACAGCATAGGAGGAATACCAAAGAATTGATACCTAGGGGGGGGACCACAGCCTGCAGGACTTTCCTGCCAAAGGCCAAATCCCTGTTGGAATCCAGATCCAGACGATAATGCTTCGTGAAAGTATGGAGCGAAGACCACGTAGCCGCCTTGCAGATCTGCTCAGGAGGCAGAGGTAGCCCTGGTGGAGTGCGCCGTGAATCCAGTAGGTGGAGAGAGATGCTGAGCGAGGTAGGCATCTCTAATTGCCCGCACAATCCAGTTGGCGACTGTACTCTTAGCCACCTTCTTGCCCTTATTGCGGCCAAAGGGCTGGATGAACAGGTTAGAATCAAGGCGCCAAGAAGCAGTAACCTCTAGGTAGTGCAACACTATCCTACGGACATCCAAAGAATGAAACACTTCCTCACCCGGAGTCCGAGGATTCTGACAGAAGGAAGGCAGGACGATGGACTGCGAACGGTGAAAATCCGAAACCACCTTGGGAAGGAAGGAAGGGTCCAGCTGAAAAACAATGCTGTCATCTCTGATGGTCAGGTAAGGTTCCCTAACAGACAAAGCCTGAAGTTCGCCGACTCTGCGAGCAGATGTAATAGCCACAAGAAAAGCAGTCTTGTGAGAAAGGGAACGAATGTTACAAGAGCACAGAGGTTCAAACGGAGACTGAGATAGTCCTGTAAGGACCACATTGAGATCCCAGCGAGGCGTCAGGACCCTCTGACGTGGACATAGTCTACCAGCGGACACAAAGAACCGACGGATCCAACGATGATCTGCCAGAGCCGTGTCAAAGACTGCACTGAGTGCTGACACCTGAACTTTCAGGGTGCTAGGCCTAAGACCTAAGTCTAAACCACTCTGGAGAAAGTCCAGAATCTGCGCAATATTAGGCCGAAGAGGGTCAGGAGGCCGAGAACCACACCAGGAGGAAAATCTCTTCCAGATTTTGTTGTATATACTATTAGTCACAGGCTTACGGTTCTTCTGTAGCGTAGCCACAACTTTGTCAGAAAGCCCTTGGGCCTTCAGTGCCCGGGCCTCAGAAGCCAGGCAGCCAAGTTGAGTTTCTGGGGAGCCGGATGGAAAATCGGACCCTGTGACAGTAAGCTGGGGTCCGAACCTAAGAGGACTGGGCCGTCGATTCCTAGCGTCATGACCAGGCTGTACCAACTCCTCCGGGGCCACAGAGGGGCTACCAGTATAGTTGGGACCCCCTCGTCTCTGATCTTCCTCAGGGCCCGTGCGAGAAGAGGAAGAGGGGGGAACGCGTAAGCGAGGCGAAAGGACCAACTGTGGCAGAAAGCGTCTACCCCTAACGCCTCGTCCCTTGGGTTCAGGGAGAAATATGTTGCGACCTTGCGATTCCCTGCCGAGGCAAAGAGGTCCACCTCTGGTGCACCCCACCTTGCCACTAGAGAGCAGAACACCGCCTGATCCAGGCTCCATTCCCCTGGATGAACATCCCGACGACTCAGGAAATCCGCCTGAAGATTGAGGGAGCCCTTCAGATGGACCGCAGAAAGGGAGAGCAGAGACTGTTCTGCCCATTGAAAGATTCGGGAGGATACCGACTTCAGGGCGCCTGAGCGTGTACTGCCCTGATGGCGGAGATGTGCCACTGTTGTGATATTGTCTGAATATACCAGGACGTGAGAGTCCCGGACGAGGTCCTGAGCCGCAAGGAGGGCTTCCCTGACTGCCCTGAGCTCCCTGTAGTTGGAGGATTGGGAGCTGACGTAAGGACTCCAGACCCCTTGAAATGGGGAATTCGCCACCATTGCCCCCCAACCCCGTAGGCTGGCATCTGTGGTCAGAGTAACCAGGGGTTTCTGAGTCCAGGCAACCCCCACCTGCAGGTTGGCGGGACTCAGCCACCAGAGGAGGGATGAGGAGACGGACTCCGAGAGGCGAAACCTTCTGTTTAGGGATGACGGGAGTCTGTCCCAATGTGCCAGGATATGATCCTGGAGACACCGAGAATGGGCCTGAGCCCACCTGACTGAAGGAATGCAGGATGTCATGGAACCCAGAGCTGACATAGCCGCTCGAAGCGTCGGGCGAGCCTGCCGGCAAAGCTTTGATATTTTGGCTAACAGAGCTATCCTGTGGCCCTCTGGGAGAAAAGATGCCTGTCTGTCGGAGTCCAGCAGCACTCCGAGAAACTGCCGAGTGGAGGAGGGGGTTAACTGTGATTTTTTGAGATTGGGAATCCATCCCAGAGACCGAAGGATTCCCAAAGACCTTTCCACATGGCTCCGGAGGGTTGGAGCAGATGGAGCCATGAGAAGAAAGTCGTCCAAATATGGAACCAGACAGATACCCTGCAATCTTATGAAGGCGACCACCTCTGCCATGATCTTGGAAAAGATCCTTGGAGCTGAGGAGATCCCGAAGGGAAGTACATTGAATTGGAAATGAAGTACTTCCTCCCCGTGAAGCACCGCAAACCTGAGGTATTGCCTGTGTCCTGGATGGACGGGTACATGGAAGTAGGCGTCTTTCAGATCTATAGAGGCCATCTGATGGTGTAGACCTATCAGGGGAATAGCTGATTTCACCGACTCCATCTTGAACCGCCGGTACCGGACCTGACGGTTTAGACGTTTTAAATTGATAATTATACGGACGTCGCCGGATGGCTTCTTGACCAGGAAGAGACGGGAGTAGTGTCCTACCCCTTCTTCCCGACTCGGGACTGGGGAAACGACCCCCGAGTGCACTAGCTCTATAATCTTTGTGTACAACAGAGCCTGTGAACCCGGTGATGTCAGCGCAGTGACTCGGAGACCCGGAAGAGGGGGGGAAAGGAATTCTATGAGAAGACCGTCCGAGATGATCTTCAGAACCCATTGGCAAGTGGTTATGGACTGCCACTGGGGAAGAAACGCTGAGAGTCTTCCCCCCCACCCGGGCCGAGTCACTTTGTCCTGCTGAGGACGTTGCTGATGGGGAGGGATGAGGATGTTTCTCCCTCTACCTTTGGGATAGCTCCACCTGCCAGTCTTCCCTTTCCCTCTGGGCTGGGAGGCCTGAGGCATCGAGGGACGAAAGGACCGCTTCCTGTTAGGTCTAGGATCGGGCAAGGCCTTACGATCAGTCGCCTTGTCCAGGATATCATCCAGGGCAGGCCCAAACACTAAATCCCCTTTAAACGGAAGTGAACAAAGCCTCATTTTGGAGGTGGAGTCTCCGCTCCAGGCCTTAAGCCAGAGGGCACGTCGGGCAGAGTTAGAAAGCACCGAGGTCCTGGCTGCCAGGCGGACAGATTCCACCGAGGTATCTGCCAGAAAACAGGTAGCCTTCTTAAGCAAGGGAAGGGATTCCAGTAATTCCTCCCTAGGGGTCCCTTGTGAAATATGAGCCTCCAACTGGTCTAACCACCTAATTAGGGACCTGGATACGCAGGTGGAGGCAATGTTGGCTTGAATAGAGGAAGACGATGCCTCCCAGGACCGCTTCATCAGGCCCTCTACCTTCCTATCCATCTGATCCTTCAGTTGGGAAGTATCCTCAAAGGGAAGAGCCGTTTGCTTAGCTACCCTAGCCACCTGAACGTCTACTCGTGGGACCTCCCAATGTAGTCCCGAAGGTTCCAGAGGAAACCGGCGTTTAAGGTCACTCCGTACCCGCCTCTCAGGAAATTCCCATTCCTGAGAGACAATATCCAAAACATTGGCATGAACTGGGAATCCCAACTGTTTGACTGACTTCAGGCCAGCAAACATTTTGTCCTGGATTGAAGGAAGAGACTGCACTTCCTCTAACCCCATAGTGCTCCGAACTGCCCCAATAAGATCCCCCAACTCTTCTGAGTGAAATAGAAAGGACTGGTCAGACCCCCCAGATGGAAATCCTTCATCAGGACCCTCAGAGGTGGAATCAGCGTCCTCCTGATCAGATGGGGTCGACTGGAGTCTCCTCTTTTTTGGAGGAGAGGGTCCAGGAGCAGGGCCAGGAGCAGGGTCAGGAGCAGGGCCAGGAGCAGGAAGGGAGGCCAGAGAGGCCCTAATCTCCTGTTTCATCATGGACCGCAACTCATCTATCAGAGATGGTTGTTCGGCCCTAATAATCTGGTCCGTACATTGCTGGCAAAGCTTTTTATCCCATACTGCAGGGAGCTTCTTTATACAGATAGGACATTTTTTAATTTTTTCCACTCTGTCAGGTCTATCAGGCTTATCGGACTTGTCAGCTTTTTCTGACTTCTCAGGCTTCTCTGATTTTTCATTTCTGTCAGTTTTCTTGGTGGCCTTGTCCTCCTAGAAAACACAGACCATAGAGCCATAAATCCTCTGATGAGACCTATGTCCGAGGGACCATTCCCCTCCATACTCACAGTAGCAGGGGGCACACTGGGTTCTGCAGATGCAGCTGCAGCGGAAGACATGACAGGGAGCACGGTTGCTTACCATGATCTGATGTCTTCGTGGCAGCCCTTATGCAAAAGGGCCTGCCCCCCCAGTGACGGTGCACGTTCCCCGCCTCCCGCATCCGGTCCTGGGCAGGCCGTGTCACCGTCGGCGTGCCTCCACGCTGCCTCCGCAAACCGGAAGCGCTCAACCGGAAGTCCGCAAGTCCCGCCCCCGGGAGCACTTCCGGATCGCTCCGGCAGCGTGCATGCGGGAAGCGGCCGGCGGCTCAGGGAGGACGCCGGCCGGGGAGCTCAACAGCCTGCATCACCCCTCAGGAGGATCCGGAAGGCTGGAGCAGCGGTCCCCCACAGCGTGAGGGAACAGCAAGGGAGGAGCGGTGAAGGCCCGACCGATGCTGTCCGGCTTAAGGTAACAGGGGAAGAAGAAAAAGAAAAAAAAAAAAAAAAATATACTGTAGTTCGCCGGCCACCACAGCATTGGAGAAAAACAAAACCTCTCCATGCCCCATGGGGACAGGAAAGACACTGGCTGTGGGAGGTGGGAGGGTCCTTTTAAACCTCTTGAACTTCCTGTCCCAATTAGGGCGTGGAGAGACAACCTCCTATGCTGTCGTGGAAGGGACTAGAGAAAACTGAGCATCCCGTGTTCCCACGGGGGGTGTATAGCCAGAAGGGGAGGGGCCTTACACTTTTTAGTGTAATGCTTTGTGTGGCCTCCGGAGGCAGTAGCTATACACCCAATCGTCTGGGTCTCCCAATGGAGCGCCGAAGAAACATACTCTTTGTACGCTTGGGAAACCTGAAACGGAATTTCTCCTGCTGAGAAGTTGACTCCTCCACTGGAGGAGCTGTGGGAGAAATATCCAACATTTCATTGATGGACGCAATAAGATCATTCACTATGGCGTCCCCATCAGGAGTATCAAGGTTGAGAGCGGCTTCAGGATCAGAATCCTGATCAGCTACCTCCGCTTCATCATACAGAGAGTCCTCTCGCTGAGACCCTGAACATTGTGATGATGTAGAGGGGATTTCATAGCGGGCTCGCTTAGTCGGTCTGGGGCTGCGGTCCGTGTCAGAGACCTCACCCTGGGATCCATGAGACACCCCGGGAGGACATTGCTGTTCCAACTGAGGGGGACCAGGGTGCAATGATTGCACAGTGCCCATGGCTTGAGATGCCGGCCTGGACTGCAAGGCTTCTAATATCTTAGCCATAGTCTTAGAAAGTCTTTCAGTAAAAACTGCAAACTCCGTCCCTGTCACCTGGACAGTGTTAGCAGGTGGTTCTCCCTGGGCCACCCTTAGCAGAGGCTCCGGCTGAGAAAGTGCCACAGGGGCCGAGCATTGCACACAATGAGGGTCAGTGGAACCTGCCGGTAGTATAGCCGTACATGTGGCGCAGGCAGCATAGTAAGCCTGTGCTTTGGCACCCTTGCTTCTTGTGGACGACATGCTGTTGTCTCCTCTGAGCAATACAGGAGGGTATATAGCCAAAAATCAACAGTGCACCATACAGTGTAAAGTATAGTCTATAATCATATAATCTATAAGTACACTTCTGCACTAGTGGGGCCAGCACCACAGGTGCTGCTTACCGCCTGCGCAAAGCGGTTGTGTGGGCACCAGAATTCCTGCCTGGGTCTCCCTGAGCTTGTCTGTCCTCTCCAGCGTTAGCAGAGCTGAGAGGAATGGCTGCCGGCGTCCTGAGGAGAGGAGGGAGCCGTGGGCGTGACCCAGAAAAGTGCGGGAACTGGTGCCCCACTGTGCAGAGTGAGGGGGGTGGAGTATGCAAAGCATGCTCCAGCCCTCAGTGCTGCAGTGCTGTACAGCGTCCCGCCCTTCCCCTGACTGGCAGGGCTGGGGGCGGGAAGAAAAAGAGACTAGGCCGCAAAAGCCGGGGACTCGAGTTATAAGCGCGGCCGCCGTATAAGCGCGGTCGGCGCGGAAGTCCCCGGCGCACTAACAGTCCCAGCCGCGCCGCAGTGATAACCATGGCAGCGGCGGTCAGCGTGGCAGTCCCCCTACACGAACACACTCAGCGACGCTGAAGTGTGTAATGGCACAAACGCAGTCAGCGCTGCGGTCCCCGGTGCACTAGCACACCCAGCAATGCTGGAGTGTTGCTGTGCGCGGTCCCCACGGGGACACAGAGTACCTCAAAGTAGCAGGGCCATGTCCCTGAACGATACTCGGCTCCTATCCAGCAGGGTCCTCAGGAGCTGTGGATGGAGCACGGTCTCCTGTGCCTGGAGACCGATAGGATCCCACTTCACCCAGAGCCCTAAGGGGGATGGGGAAGGACAACAGCATGTGGGCTCCAGCCTCCGTACCCGCAATGGATACCTCAACCTTAACAACACCGCCGACAAGAGTGGGGTGAGAAGGGAGCATGCTGGGGGCCCTGTTATGGGCCCTCTTTTCTTCCATCCGACATAGTCAGCAGCTGCTGCTGACTAAGCTGTGGAGCTATGCGTGCATGTGTGCCTCCTTCGCACAAAGCATAAAAACTGATGAGCCCGTGGCAGCACGGGGGGTGTATAGGCTGAAGGGGAGGGGCTTTACACTTTTAGTGTAATACTTTGTGTGGCCTCCGGAGGCATAGCTATACACCCCAATTGTCTGGGTCTCCCAATTAGGAGCGACAAAGAAAAAGTTTATTACAGGCCAGTGTGATTAGATTAGACGTTATTGTAGGTTTGGGCGTCTTCAAAAGCTAATTTGGTCTCAACAGGATTTACGTGAAAATACAGTCTCGGCGTTACGATTGTGTTAGGCATGTGTAGGGTCTCTGGTTTCGTCTTTCGAGTGTTAAATTCTCTTATATAGAGTATAAGCCTTGCGCAAAGGCACCATACTATATGTTTAGGCACAGAACCGCCATTTTTATTAAAATACTTCAGTATATCTGTATGTAGATAACTCCCTACTAGCCGCGAGGGAGTCCCAGTAGTTGCACAATTCCCAGCGAATGAACAGACATACTTCTAGTCAGATAGAGATCCATTAATATGTAGGCTATAATTAAGAGTATTACCTTTCGTTAGGCCAATTCAGGATAGGGAGCAGTGCGAGCATCAATATATTGCCCAATTTTAGGGTTTCTTGTATGCCAGAGTTCTATAAAACTAGTTTTCTCCAATATTCCAGAAAGTGCAGATGGCCTACCAGAGTAATTTATCCCAATGAGGATGCAGGAAAGTACTAAAGTCCCTTACCAACAAAGTTAGAATCTCAGGAAGAATACCAATAAAACCGAGTAAGGCTACATGCGCACGCTGCGTTGTTTGCTGCGTTTTTGGCTGCAGTTTTGTTGTCAGAACTTTGACATTTGACTTCCCAGGAAAGTCTATGAGAAGTCAGATTTGCTGTGCGCACATTGCAGGTTATTTGTAAGCGTTATTTTTGTCAAAAGTTTGTGACAAGAAGCAGCATGTTCATTCTTTCTTGCATTATTGTCAACATTTGTCACCCATTGAAATCAATGAGAGCATCAAAAACGCAAGTGCATGCTATCAAATTGGTGCGTTTGGCATACATTTTGCATGCGTTTTACGCAGCTCAACAACTTAGTTCCAGAATGACAAAATCAATGCTGGAGTGATTTTGGCATGCCGGTGTCCGTGTGTCGGTGTCCATGTCGTGTCGTGTCGGTGCCCGTGTAATTGTAATTGCGCTCTCTCTCTCTTTCTCCCCAAGCACTACATACTCACCGATCACCGGCTGTCAGACTGCTCCCGGTGCCTCTCATCTTCTTCCGGACCTGCTCATTAGCCTCATACACATTGACTCCTCCCCCCATCTGTGATTGGTTGCAGTTAGACAGCTGTCACTCAGCATGGGGGGGCTCATCTGACTGCAACCAATCAAAGCCAGCTGCCAGCGTGAGCCGAGTGACATGCGAGGATCGCAGTACTCCCCCGTGTGGCCCCAGCCTAAAATGTACTTTGTCAAAAGTTTGTGACAAAAAAAAAAATGAAGCATGTTCATTCTTCCTGCGTTTTTGTCAACATTTGTCACAAAAACGCATGTGAAAAACGCAGCAAAAATGCACCTACAATTACAAGCGGTTTTTGTGACATTTCCAGGCTCTCTCTGACAAGGTGCAGTTTTTGAACACAAAAAGATGCAGCGTGCGCATGTAGCCTCACCATTTCAGCATAACCCTAGAGCAGGGTGGCAGCACATACTGCATATTGCAGCTAAAATACACTATATATTATAGATGGTAGACAAAATACAGACATATCTACCATCTGTATCAGAGGATTTGATACAGGAGAAAGGCATTGATCTGTGCACTTCTCAATGTACTCCATTTCAGAGGAGTGAGTGAGCTATGCATAGGCTATCCACTGCCTATGCATCAGGTGCACTTTATCTTTTACCAAACGTGTTTTAGAGCTGCATAATACAGCTGGCTGACAGTTTTAGATATGTTGAACTGCACAGCTTTTAGTTGCCTCCTCATTCCCGGAAATTCCAAGCAATGATGTCTATTTCTGTTGCCGTATTATTGGTGAGCATATCATTAGATTGCATGGTTCGTTAGGCAATGGAAGGAAATTTGGCGATACAGAACATACAGGTAATAACACCACACTTTAATTCAATCTATAAGAAAAATATAAAATTCTTTATTAAAAAGTCTACCACAGCTATAAAAATAAATTATAGACAATATCTTAAGATAGCATCCTGTCCGTCAAAAGTTGCTCCGTTATTTGAATTCCCCTCCAGATCTTCCACCACGTTACCTGCCAAACAAAACATGGTAATATTGTGTTACAGCAGCAGAGCTGGGAACCACAAACCCCATCACACCCAAACCCACAATTCTGCAGCGAGTTAGAATAAACTCTTCTCGTGTAATACTGCTCCTGGCTCAGTTCGGTATAAGCCCAGCACCAGCAGTTGTGTGATTAGAACTGTATTGACAAATTGTAAATAATACTTTGAGTCTTTCACTACAAATATTTTGAGCCATATGAAAAGACACATTGTGTTATGTGCTCCTATTAACAGCCAATCAAGTCTTGCAATACAAACTTTAGAAATTGTAGACTATAGATGTTAGGCTGCTTTCACACTACGTGTTTTTTTTTTTTAACATCCGTCATGAACGTTTTTTTACCGCAAAAACGGATAAAGTGCAAATGCGTTTTCATTTCAATGCATTTGCAATGGACTCGCGTCAACATGCGTTCACCTGCGTTATAGTGAGGATCCAGCGACTTGCAGTTTAACTTTAAAACGCTACTTGTAGCGTTTTTGAGCTGCGTCCAAGAAGGGAATTTTGTTACTTACCGTAAATTCCTTTTCTTCTAGCTCCTATTGGGAGACCCAGACGATTGGGTGTATAGCACTGCCTCCGGAGGCCACACAAAGCAATTACACTAAAAAGTGTAAGGCCCCTCCCCTTCTGGCTATACACCCCCAGTGGGATCACTGGCTCACCAGTTTTAGTGCAAAAGCAAGAAGGAGGAAAGCCAATAACTGGTTTAAACAAATTCACTCCGAGTAACATCGGAGAACTGAAAACCGTTCAACATGAACAACATGTGTACCCGCAAACAAACCAAAAATCCCGAAGGACAACAGGGCGGGTGCTGGGTCTCCCAATAGGAGCTAGAAGAAAAGGAATTTACGGTAAGTAACAAAATTCCCTTCTTCTTCGGCGCTCCATTGGGAGACCCAGACGATTGGGACGTCCAAAAGCTGTCCCTGGGTGGGTAAAGAATACCTCATGTTAGAGCTGCAAGACAGCCCTCCCCTATAGGGAGGCAACTGCCGCCTGCAGGACTCTTCTACCTAGGCTGGCGTCCGCCGAAGCATAGGTATGCACCTGATAATGTTTGGTGAAAGTGTGCAGACTCGACCAGGTAGCTGCCTGGCACACCTGTTGAGCCGTAGCCTGGTGTCGCAATGCCCAGGACGCACCCACGGCTCTGGTAGAATGGGCCTTCAGCCCTGATGGAACCGGAAGCCCAGCAGAACGGTAGGCTTCAAGAATTGGTTCTTTGATCCATCGAGCCAGGGTGGCTTTGGAAGCCTGCGACCCTTTGCGCTTACCAGCGACAAGGACAAAGAGTGCATCCGAACGGCGCAGGGGCGCCGTGCGGGAAATGTAGATTCTGAGTGCTCTCACCAGATCTAACAAATGTAAATTCTTCTCATACTGATGAACTGCATGAGGACAAAACGAAGGCAAAGAGATATCCTGATTAAGATGAAAAGAGGATACCACCTTCGGGAGAAACTCCTGAATGGGACGCAGCACTACCTTGTCCTGGTGGAAGACCAGGAAGGGAGCCTTGGATGACAGCGCTGCCAGCTCAGACACTCTCCGAAGAGATGTGATCGCTACCAGAAAAGCCACTTTCTGTGATAGTCTAGAAAGTGAAACCTCCCTCAGAGGCTCAAAGGGCGGCTTCTGGAGGGCAACTAGTACCCTGTTCAGATCCCATGGATCTAACGGCCGCTTGTACGGGGGTACGATATGGCAAACCCCCTGTAGGAACGTGCGCACCTTAGGAAGGCGTGCCAAACGCCTCTGAAAAAAGACGGATAGCGCCGAGACCTGACCTTTAAGGGAGCCGAGCGACAAACCTTTTTCTAACCCAGATTGCAGGAAAGAAAGAAAGGTAGGCAATGCAAATGGCCAGGGAGACACTCCCTGAGCAGAGCACCAGGATAAGAATATCCTCCACGTTCTGTGGTAGATCTTAGCGGACGTGGGCTTCCTAGCCTGTCTCATGGTGGCAACGACCCCTTGGGATAATCCTGAAGACGCTAGGATCCAGGACTCAATGGCCACACAGTCAGGTTCAGGGCCGCAGAATTCCGATGGAAAAACGGCCCTTGGGACAGTAAGTCTGGTCGGTCTGGTAGTGCCCACGGTTGGCCGACCGTGAGCTGCCACAGATCCGGATACCACGCCCTCCTCGGCCAGTCTGGGGCGACGAGTATGACGCGGCTGCAATCGGATCTGATCTTGCGTAGCACTCTGGGCAAGAGTGCCAGAGGTGGAAACACATAAGGGAGCCGGAACTGCGACCAATCTTGCACTAGGGCGTCTGCCGCCAGCGCTCTTTGATCGCGAGACCGTGCCATGAAGGTTGGGACCTTGTTGTTGTGCCGGGACGCCATTAGGTCGACATCCGGCCTTCCCCATCGGCGACAGATTTCCTGAAACACGTCTGGGTGAAGGGACCATTCCCCTGCGTCCATGCCCTGGCGACTGAGGAAGTCTGCTTCCCAGTTTTCTACGCCGGGGATATGAACTGCGGATATGGTGGAGGCCGTGGCTTCCACCCACATCAGAATCCGCCGGACTTCCTGGAAGGCTTGCCGACTGCGTGTCCCCCCTTGGTGGTTGATGTATGCCACCGCTGTGGAGTTGTCCGACTGAATTCGGATCTGCCTTCCTTCCAGCCACTGCTGGAAGGCTAGTAGGGCAAGATACACTGCTCTGATTTCCAGAACATTGATCTGAAGGGTGGACTCCTGCGAAGTCCACGTACCCTGAGCCCTGTGGTGGAGAAAAACTGCTCCCCACCCTGACAGACTCGCGTCTGTCGTGACCACCGCCCAAGACGGTGGTAGGAAGGATCTTCCCTGTGATAATGAGGTGGGAAGAAGCCACCACTGCAGAGAGTCCTTGGCCGTCTGGGAAAGGGAGACTTTCCTGTCCAGGGATGTTGACTTCCCGTCCCATTGTCGGAGAATGTCCCATTGAAGTGGGCGCAGATGAAACTGCGCAAACGGAACCGCCTCCATTGCCGCCACCATCTTCCCGAGGAAGTGCATGAGGCGTCTTAAGGAGTGCGACTGACTTTGAAGGAGAGCCTGCACCCCAGTCTGTAGAGACCGCTGCTTGTCCAGCGGAAGCTTCACTATCGCTGAGAGAGTATGAAACTCCATGCCAAGATACGTTAGTGATTGGGTCGGTGACAGATTTGACTTTGAGAAGTTGATGATCCACCCGAACGTCTGGAGAGTCTCCAGTGCAACAGTCAAGCTGAGTTGGCATGCCTCTTGAGAGGGTGCCTTGACCAGTAGATCGTCCAAGTAAGGGATCACAGAGTGTCCCTGAGAGTGCAAGACTGCTACCACTGCCGCCATGATCTTGGTGAACACCCGTGGGGCTGTCGCCAGACCAAGTGGCAGAGCTACGAACTGAAGATGGTCGTCTCCTATCACGAAGCGTAGAAAGCGTTGGTGCTCTGTAGCAATCGGCACGTGGAGATAAGCATCTTTGATGTCTATTGATGCTAGGAAATCTCCTTGAGACATTGAGGCAATGACTGAGCGGAGGGATTCCATCCGGAACCGCCTGGCGTTCACATGCTTGTTGAGCAGTTTTAGGTCCAGAACAGGACGGAATGAGCCGTCCTTTTTTGGCACCACAAAGAGATTGGAGTAAAAACCTTGACCTCGTTCCTGAAGAGGAACAGGGACCACCACTCCTTCTGCTCTTAGAGAATTCACCGCCTGCAGAAGGGCATCTGCTCGGTCGGGATGTGGGGAAGTTCTGAAGAACCGAGGCGGAGGACGAGAACTGAACTCTATCCTGTACCCGTGAGACAAAATGTCTGTTACCCACCGGTCTTTGACCTGCGGCAGCCAAATGTCGCAAAAGCGGGAGAGCCTGCCACCGACCGAGGATGCGGAGGGAGGCGGCCGAAAGTCATGAGGCAGCCGCCTTGGAAGCGGTACCTCCGGTTGCTTTCTTGGGGCGTGAGTGAGCCCGCCAGGAATCAGAGCTCCTTTGCTCTTTCTGAGTCCCTTTGGACGAGGAGAATTGGGGCTTGCCCGAGCCTCGAAAGGACCGAAACTTTGACTGCCACTTCCTCTGTGGAGGTTTGCTTGATCTGGGCTGGGGTAAGGAGGAGTCCTTACCTTTGGACTGTTTAATGATTTCCGCCAATTGCTCACCGAACAGTCTGTCTCCAGATAATGGCAAGCTGGTTAAACATTTTTTAGAAGCAGAATCTGCTTTCCATTCTTTTAACCACAAGGCTCTGCGCAAAACTACAGAGTTGGCGGATGCCATTGAGGTACGGCTCGTAGAGTCCAGTACCGCATTGATAGCGTAGGTCGCAAACGCAGACATTTGTGTAGTTAGGGACGCCACTGGCGGCACTGCTGGACGTATGAGAGAGTCCACCTGTGCCAGACCAGCTGAAATAGCTTGGAGCGCCCACACGGCCGCGAATGCTGGAGCAAACAACGCGCCGATAGCTTCATAGACAGATTTCAACCAAAGGTCCATCTGTCTGTCATTGGCATCTTTAAGTGAAGCCCCATCCTCCACTGCAACTATGGATCTAGCTGCAAGCCTGGATATTGGAGGGTCCACTTTTGGACACTGGGTCCAGCGTTTGACCACGTCAGGGGGAAAAGGATAACGTGTATCCTTAAGGCGTTTAGAAAAACGCTTGTCCGGATAAGTATTGTGTTTCTGGATGGATTCTCTGAAGTCAGAGTGGTCCAGAAAAGTACTCAATTTACGCTTGGGATACAGGAAATGGAATTTCTCCTGCTGTGCAGCTGCCTCCTCTGCAGAAGGGGCTGGGGGAGAAATATCCAACAGCCTATTGATGGCCGCTATAAGGTCATTTACCATGGCGTCACCATCTGGCGTATCCAAATTGAGTGCGGCGTCAGGACAAGACTCCTGATCACCCACCTCTGAGTCATCATATAGAGACCCTTCTCGCTGAGACCCTGATCCGCGTGATGACGTGGAGGGTCTCTCCCAGCGAGCTCGCTTAGGCGGACTGGGACTGTCATCGGAGTCAGAGCCCTCAGCCTGTGATGCCTGGGACCCCCTTGAGGGGGGCCGGGGGACATAGACACAGCGGTGTCCATGGTCTGAGCAACTGGCCTGGACTGCAAGGTTTCCAGGATTTTTGCCATAGTCACAGACATTTTATCAGCAAAAACTGCAAATTCTGACCCCGTCACCGGGGCAGGGTTCGCAGGCGACTCTGCCTGGGCTACCACCACCATAGGCTCTGGCTGACGAAGTGCCACTGGGACTGAACATTGCACACAATGAGAGTCGTTGGAGCCTGCTGGTAGATTAGCCCCACATGCTGTACAAGCAGTGTAAGCAGCCCTTGCCTTGGCACCCTTGCGTTTTGTGGATGACATGTTGTTGTCTCCCTAGAGTAATATAGGGTATACAGCCAAGAAGCGACCAAACAGTGCAGTATATATAAATATATATAAATATATCTGGTACAGCGAAAAACAGTACACAAATATAACACTGTGGCACTAGTGGGGCCGCACGTATGTGCTGCTTACCGCCCGCTTAGCGCGGGTGTGTGGTCGCCAGAAAACCCTAGCCTGGGTCCCCCAGAGCCTGCGTCCGTTCTCCAGCCAGACTGCATGTGTATAATGGCTGCCGGCGTCCTGGGGAGCTGCAAGCCTGGGGGCGGGCCTAGGGCGTGCACAGAGAAAAAGCGCGAAGCCTGTGTCCTACTGTGCTCAGTGAGAGGGCTGGAGCATGTAAATCGTGCTCCAGCCCTCGGCGCTGCCGATTGAACAACGTCTCTCCCCTACCCTGATTGACAGGGTGGGGGGCGTTAACGAAGCGGAGCTAGGCCGCAGAAAAAAACGGGAACTAAAGTTAGAAGCGCCGCCGCCGTAAAAGCGCGGTCGGCGCGTCCCCGGCGCACTACAAGTCGCAGCTGCGCCGCCGCTCCAGAGGCGGTCGGCGCGGCGATCCACACACATAAAGTCCCCCAGTAATCTGCGGGGACTATAAGCCCAGCGCACAGCGCTACAGTCCCCGGCGCACTAGCACACCCAGCAAGTCTGGGATGTGCGTGGCCTGTCATACGGGGACACAGAGTACCTGAAAGTTGCAGGGCCTTGTCCCTGAACGGCACTCCCGCTCCACATCCAGCAGGTTCTATGGGTCTGTGGATGGAGCCCGGCCTCAGGGCTTGGTGGCCGGTAAGATCCCACTTCCTCAGAGCCCCACAGGGGGATGGGGAAGGAAAACAGCATGTGGGCTCCAGCCTCCGTACCCGCAATGGGTACCTCAACCTTACAAACCACAAGTGGGGTAAGAAGGGAGCATGCTGGGGGCCCCATATGGGCCCTCTTTTCTTCCATCCGATATAGTCAGCAGCTACTGCTGACTAAACAGTGGAGCTATGCGTGGATGTCTGACCTCCTTCGCACAAAGCAGAAAACTGGTGAGCCAGTGATCCCACTGGGGGTGTATAGCCAGAAGGGGAGGGGCCTTACACTTTTTAGTGTAATTGCTTTGTGTGGCCTCCGGAGGCAGTGCTATACACCCAATCGTCTGGGTCTCCCAATGGAGCGCCGAAGAAATACTGTTTGTCACTGGATCCTGACTACACTGCATACAGCAAACGCATGTGAACGCTGGCATGCTGATACACAGGATCCTGCTTGCTCTACTGAGCATGCCCAGAAACCAGCCTGGCGTGATCAGTCTCTACCCCTCCCTCTCTCCCCCCCGCTTGAGAGCGGCGGACGCTCGTAACCAAGGTAAATATCGGGTAACCAAGCAAAGCTCTTCGCTTAGTTACCCGATGTTTACCTTGGTTACATGTGCAGGGAGCAAGCAGCCCGGCTCCTAGCAGCTACGGACGCTCGTAACCAAGGTAAATATCGGGTATCCAAGCAAAGCACTTCGCTTAGTTATCCGATGTTTACCTTGGTTACCAGCGTCCGCAGCTGTCAGATGCCGGCTCCCAGTCTATCACGTTCCGTTACCCTCACTCCCGATCACAACTCCAATGCCCGCCCATAAACTTCAAGTGACAGGATCCTGCAAAATAGCACATGCGTTTGAATGCGTTTTTCTTTGTAAAAACAGGATCCACTTTTACACCAAAAAAAACATTCATGACACATGTTAAAAAAAACGTAGTGTGAAAGCAGCCTTAACCAGATTTTTTTGTTTTCTCCTGTATCTCACAGCAGGGACTCTTAGGGTATTGTTCACACGCGGCCTCTTTTTTCTTTTTAACCACAAAGATGCAGCATTTGTCTCAAAAAAACGCCCCACGGCAAAAAAGAAGGGAATTTTGTTTACTTACCGTAAATTCCTTTTCTTCTAGCTCCTATTGGGAGACCCAGACAATTGGGTGTATAGCTTCTGCCTCCGGAGGCCACACAAAGTATTACACTTTAAAAAGTGTAACCCCTCCCCTCTGCTATACACCCTCCCGTGCATCACGGGCTCCTCAGTTTTGGTGCAAAAGCAGGAAGGAGGAAACTTATAAATTGGCCTAAGGTAAATTCAATCCGAAGGATGTTCGGAGAACTGAAACCTTGGACCAAAAAAAACAACAGCCTGAAGGGAACAGGGGCGGGTGCTGGGTCTCCCAATAGGAGCTAGAAGAAAAGGAATTTACGGTAAGTAAACAAAATTCCCTTCTTCTTTGTCGCTCCATTGGGAGACCCAGACAATTGGGATGTCCAAAAGCAATCCCTGGGTGGGTAAAAGAATACCTCGATAAAGGAGCCGAAAAACGGCCCCCTCTTACAGGTGAGCAACTGCCGCCTGAAGGACTCGCCTACCTAGGCTGGCATCTGCCGAATCATCGGCCTGCACCTGATAGTGTTTCGTGAAAGTGTGCAGACTCGACCAGGTAGCCGCCTGACACACCTGCCGAGCCGTAGTCTGGTGTCGCAATGCTCAGGACACCGACGACTCTGGTAGAATGGGCCTTCAGTCCAGCAGGAATCGGAAGCCCAAAAGAACGGTAAGGTTCAAAAATCGGTTCCTTGATTCACCGAGCCAAGGTTGACTTGAGAACCTGAAATCCCTTACTCTGTTCCGCGATAAGGACAAGAGCGCATCAGACCGGCGCAGGGGCACCGTGCGAGAAATGTAGAGCCGGAGTGCCCTCACCAGATCTAATAAATGCAAATCCTTTTCACATTGGTGAACTGGATGCGGACCCCAAGAGGGTAAGACGAAACGGGGATACCTTAGGGAGAAAGGCCGGGACCGGACGTAGAACCACCCTATCCTGGTGAAACACCAGGAAGGAGGCTTTGCATGACAGCTCTGCCAGCTGAGATACTCTTCTGAGTGATGCGACTGCCACTAGGAAGGCCACCCTTTGTGAAAGAAAGAGGGCAAGGCAGACGGCCAGGGGGTAAACCCTGATCAGAGCACCAGGATAAGAAGCTCCTCCAAGTCCTGTGAGAGATCTTGGCGGACGTTGGTTTCCTGGCCAGTCTCATGGTGGCAATGACATCTGGAGTTATCCCTGATGACGCTAGGGGCCACCACACAGTGAGGATAAGAGCTGCAGAATTCAGAAGGAAATATGGCCCTTGAGGCAGCGAGTCAGGTCGGTCAGGGAGTGCCCACGGTTGACCCACCGTGAGGTGCCCCAGATCCGGGTCCCACGAACACCTCGGCCAGTATGGAGCAACGAGGATGGCGCGGCGACAGTCTGACCTGATCTTGCGTAACCCTCTGGGCAGTAGTGCCAGAGGGGAAATACATAAGGCAGTCGAAGCTGCGACCAGTCGTGAACTAGCGCGTCTGCCGCCAGAGCTCTGTGATCCTTGGACCGAGCCATGAATGCCGGGACTTTGTTGTAGTGTTGAGACGCCATTAGATCGACATCCGGCGCTCCCCAACGGTAACAGATCTCTAGAAACACGTGCGGATGAAGGCCATTCCTCTGTGTCCATGTCCTGGCGACTGAGAGAAATCTGCTTCCCAGTTTTCTACGCCCGGGATTTAAACTGCGGAGAAGTTGGAGGCTGTGGCTTCCGCCCACAGCCGCATCTGCCGAACTGCTCGGAAGGCTTGACGACTGCGTGTGCCGTCCTGGTGGTTGATGTACACAACCGCCTTGGCGTTGTCCGACTGAATTCGGATTCGCCTGCCGTCCAGCTACCGCTGGAACACCTTTAGGGCTAAATCCACTGCCCTGTTTCCCAGAACATTTAACCGAGGGGAGGACTCTGTCGGAGTCCAGGTTCCCTGAGCCGAGTGGTGGGGAAAGACCGCTCCCCACCCTGACAGACTCGCGTCCGTCGTGACCCCAGCCCCGGCTGGGGGCCGGAAGGATTGTTCCTTCGCCCAGGAAGTGGAAAGAAGACACCACTGAAGAGAGGTTTTGCTGCAAGGGAGAAAGAGACGGTCATGTCTAGGGACGTCAACCTCCTTTCCCATTAGCAGTGTCCGAAAGATCGGACGCAGACAAAACTGCGCAAGGGAACTGCCTCCCTTGCTGTCACCATATTCCTGGGACAGTGCATGAGGCGCCTCAAGGGGTGACTGGGCCCGAAGGAGAGATTGCACCTCTGTCTGTAGTGAACGCTGACTATGCAGCGGAAGCTTCACTATCGCTGAGAGTATAAAACTCCATCCCGAGATAAGTCAGTGATTGGATCGGTGTCAGCTTTGACCCTGGAATTTCGATGAACTACCCGAACCCCTGGAGAGTCTCCAGAGCAATGGTCAGGTTGTGTTGACATGCCACCCAGGAGGGTGTGTTGACTAGAGGATCGTGCAGGTAAGTGATCACCGAGTGGCCCTGTAGGACCGCCACCACTGCTGTCATGACCTTGGTGAAGACCCGTGGGGCTGTCGCCAGGCCGAATGGCAGTGCTACGAACTGAAGGTGTTCATCCCTAATGGTGAAACGCAGAAAGCGGTGAAGCTCGGGTGCGATCAGCACATGGAGATAAGCATCCTTGATGTCAATGATGGTAGGAAGTCTCCTTGTGACATCGAGACTTCAGAGTGTTCGGCTCACTCTGGGGGCGGAGACGTTCTGAAGAAACGAGTCGGAGGGGGAGAGTAGAGCTGTATCTTGTAACCGTGAAACAGCATGTCTCTCACCCATCGGTCTTGGACTGCGGCAAGGACGAGACTGTCTAGTAACTTCATCCAATTGCTCGCCAAACAAACGGTCGCCATAAAATGGCAAACCGGTTAAGAACTTCTTGGAAGCAGAGCCTGCCTTCCATTCACGTAGCCACCTGGCCCTGCAGACTGCTACTGAATTGGTGCTACTGCTGTACGGCTCGCAGAGTCCAGGAACGGCGTTCATGGCGTAGAACGAAAAAACCTACGCCTGAGAAGTGAAGGACACAACCTGCGTGGCAGAGTTATGTGCAACCGCAATAATCTCAGTGGAGAAGCTGAGATAGGTTGGAGTGCCCTCACGGCTGCGAAGGCTGGAGCAAAAGATACGACTATGGCTCCATAGATGGATTTCATCATAAGCTTTATTTGCCTGTCAGTGGCATTCGTGAGAGATGGACCTCTGCCCCTAATACTACGGATCTAGCCGCCAGCCTAGAGACTGGAGGATCCATCCTGTGACACTGAGCCCCACCGTTAAGCACGTCAGGGGGGGAAAGGTAACGCGTGTCAATAAGGCGCTTGGTAAGCGCTTGTCCGTCAAGTTCTGTGTTACTGGACGGCCCCTCTGGAGTTAGAGTGATTGAAACACGCACTCCTGATGAAGTCGGGGAAGGTTCCCAGCGGGCCCGCTTAGCCTATCAGAGGCCGCGGTCCGTGACGGAGTTTTCACTGTGGGAACTGGGTGTTACCCCAGGATGTTGTACCGACTCAGATGGGCCCGGGAGCGATGAACTCACAGCTCCCTGGCCCTGTGGTATCGGTCTGGACTTCAGTATCCTAGCAGACCCCCTGTCCATAGACTGAGTCCTGTGATGTGAAAGCTATTCAGAGATTTGCTGATTTCATCATGCAAACTCTGTCGCTGTCATCCGTGCAGCCCGTAATATAGCCGCACAAGAGGTTACAGCCAGTGCCCTGGCTCCCCCAAAAACAATAATGCTGCCGAACAGTGAAATCATATACCATATAAACATATATACATATACATTATATATATATATATATATATATATATATATACACTGCGGCACCAAGGGGGGGGGACAACACTGAAAAACTGGTGCCCCCCAGTGCTCAGTGAGGGGGAAGGAGGATACCAACGTATGCTCCAGCCCTCCCTGCCGACGTCCAGTCGGCCGTCCCGTCGTTACCCCTGACTGGCAGGCCCCAGAACGGGAGTATATGGCACTAGGCCGTAAGAGCCAGGAACTAAATTTAAAAACGCAGCCGGCAGACATGGCGCGGTCGGCGCGTTAGTCCCAGTCTCACAAACCAGTCAGCAACCGCTGCGGCGTTTGTAACACAGATGCTGCATGCACTGTCCCTCAGGGAACCCAGAGTACGTTATGATGCAGGGCTCTGTCTGTGGGAATCCGGTGGTCTATAGTGATCAGTGAGGGGGGGCGGAGGACAGCGAGGTGTGCTCCAGCTCTCACTGTCGGCAACATACCGACCATCCCGCCCTTCTCCCTGACTGGCAGGCTCAGGGGCGGGCGTTTCACACACTAGGCCGCAAAAGCCGGGAACTAAAGTAAAAACCGCGGCCGGCAAACAGGCACGGTCGGCTCGGTAGTCCCGGACAAAAAATGCACACCGCAGTCGCAGCTGCGTCTGAGGCCAAGGTGCTTCATGCACCGTCCTAACGGGGACACAGAGTACCTGTAGATGCAGGGCCATGTCCCTGACGATACTCTGTCCGGCAGGGGCTGCGGATGTGGCTTGTAGCCACCAGATTCTCTGCCCCGGGTCTCCCTCAGCTGCAGCCAGAAGTTGCTGAAAAACATGGCTGACGGCGTTCTCTGAGGAGGAGGGAGGCGTGGGCGTAGTCACAAAAAGTGCGGGAATCTGGTGCCCCAGCGTGGGTAGTGAGGGAGGCAGAGGACAGCTCAATGTACTACAGCCCTCACTGTCGGCGTCATACCGACCGTCCCGCCCTTTTCCCTGACTGGCAGGTCTGGGGGCGGGAGAATCCCATACTAGGCCGCAAAAGCCGGGGACTAAAGTGAAAATCGCGGCCGGCCGGCAGTGCACGGTCGGCGCGGTAGTCCCGGACCCATACGCCCGCCGCAGTCGCTGCAGCGTCTGGGCCTAAGGTGCTTTATGCGCCGTCCCAACGGGGACACAGAGCCCTGGAATATGCGGTACTAGAGTTATAAGCGCGGCCGGCAACAAGCGCGATCAGCGCGGTAGTCCCGGCGCACTAACACGCCCAGCAGTGCTGCAGCGTGTGTGACACAAGCGCTCCATGCGCCGTCCCCAAGGGGACACAGAGTACCTCACAGTAGCAGGGCCATGTCCCTGACGATACTCAGCTCCTGTCCAGCAGATTCCCCAGGGGCTGCGGAGGGAGCACGGTCCCAGTGTCTGGAGACCGATTATGGATCCCACTTCACCCAGAGCCCTGCAGGGATGGGGAAGGAAAACAGCATGTTGGCTCCTGCCTATGTACCCGCAATGGGTACCTCAACCTTAACAGCACCGCCGACCAGAGTGGGGTGAGAAGGGAGCATGCTGGGGGCCCTATATGGGCCCACTTTTCTTCCATCCGAAATAGTCAGCAGCTGCTGCTGACTAAGTTGTGGAGCTATGCGTGGATGTGTGCCTCCTTCGCACAAAGCATAAAAACTGAGGAGCCCGTGATGCACGGGAGGGTGTATAGCAGAGGGGAGGGGTTACACTTTTTAAAGTGTAATACTTTGTGTGGCCTCCGGAGGCAGAAGCTATACACCCAATTGTCTGGGTCTCCCAATGGAGCGACAAAGAAAACGCAATAATTTTTGACACGTTTCTCCCAATGTGTTTAAGTCAAATCTATTGACTGGAATGGCTCAAAAACGCTGGAAGAAACCGCAAAAAGAATTGACCTGCTGCACCTTGGGTGAATCGTCAAAAACGCAGCAAAGAAAAGATGCTCAGTGCGGACAGCAAAATACAAATTACAAACTTTGCTGGGAGAAGGAAATGCATGCAGTTTGGTGCATCTTTGTGACCTCAAAAATCCACCACAAGATGCCCTGTGTGAACTTAGCCTTACTGAGGTGACTTTGCACTGTTTTCTCGCCCTCCCTAGCTTTTTCCCCATAATAAAACATTTTATGTGCATTCTCTGGAGCGCAGTGAAATTGTCCACACGTATTATAAAAGGCTCAAGCCTGGTCTGCTAACAATTCCACTAATATAGGAACCTAAAATATAGTCTATATACAGAAGACTGCATACAGCGGTCACTGTCAATCAGGGATAGGACTGACCACTGGACTGAAAATCCCAAAAGAGCTGAGATTTACAGTGAATCTCAGCAGGTTCTTGCTACGTAATCAGAGAATAGCACAAGTTTTCAGTGATTTGTCACTGTCTGGGTACTGTTCAAATACATGAAAGTTTTATCACAAGGATACCATCACTGCCCAGAACTACAGCTCACGTGAGACCTTGTCTGACCACTCTGATAAGCAACTCAATACCACTATACAATGTTCACAAAGTTGAGAGCAGAGTTAGCCTTCTGAGCTCTGCTACTTCTAAAAACTGCCACAACTGCTGCACCCAGTAAACAAAGTGATACATTGATAGAATTAGGGGCCATTTTCCTACATCATGCTGCTCTCAGATTAAAGGGAACCCGTCACCTATAATATGCGTTCTGACCTATCACCTCCAGACCCATCCCTGTGTTATAAAATTGTATAATATGAAAGTAATAAACGTTTTATTACCTTCATATTTCATATGTAAATAGCAGGGAATGTGGTCGCAGGGGCGGCGCCTTGTAATATGGATGTCTGCATATTTCCGTGGTTTCACGCCCCTGTGGGCGTGATACCATGGAGCGACGTCCCCGTCGCTCATTCTATCCTGCGCGCATTGCAGCAAGCTTCTCTTCCAGGTTCTCCTTGTCCGTTTCAAAACGTGCACTGCGCATGCACAGTGCACGTCTGAAGCCGGCAATTCAACACCCGGAAACAAAGCCTGCTGCAATGCGCGCAGGTAAGAAGGAGCGACGGGGACGTCGCTCCATGGTATCACGCCCACAGGGGCGTGATACCATGGAAATATGCAGACATCCATAGGACAAGGCGCCTCCCCTGCGACCACATTCCCTGCTATTTACATACAAAATATGAGCTAGGACAGCAGACCATCATATCTGTATACTCCTGTGCACTCCCCATCCCAGGAGATGTGGTATGATCATGCCATGTCCATGTACAGTCAGACACAGCCATTACACAGTACATATCAGGGACGCATACAAGATCTCAGCACACACACACACACATATATATATAAAAAAAAATATTATATAATATATTATATATACACACATTATACACACACACACACACACAGTATCTCTCATATCACATCTATTTTTTTTTTTGTAAACACAAATTGTTTAAATTTATTACTCCAAGATCTATTGATTAAAGTCAACTGTAAAATGAACTTTGTTCATGAGAAGAAGGGAATTTTGTTACTTACCGTAAATTCCTTTTCTTCTAGCTCTTATTGGGAGACCCAGACGATTGGGTGTATAGCACTGCCTCCGGAGGCCACACAAAGCAATTACACTAAAAAGTGTAAGGCCCCTCCCCTTCTGGCTATACACCCCCAGTGGGATCACTGGCTCACCAGTTTTAGTCCAAAAGCAAGAAGGAGGAAAGCCAATAACTGGTTTAATCAAATTCACTCCGAATAACATCGGAGAACTGAAAACCGTTCAACATGAACAACATGTGTACCCGCAAACAAACCAAAAATCCCGAAGGACAACAGGGCGGGTGCTGGGTCTCCCAATAAGAGCTAGAAGAAAAGGAATTTACGGTAAGTAACAAAGAAGGGAATTTTGTTACTTACCGTAAATTCCTTTTCTTCTAGCTCTTATTGGGAGACCCAGACGATTGGGGTATAGCTACTGCCCTCCGGAGGCCACACAAAGCACTACACTAAAAAGTGCAAGGCCCCTCCCCTTCTGGCTATACCCCCCCCGTGGTATCACGGGTTCTCCAGTTTTAGTGCCAAAGCAAGAAGGAGGAAGCCAATAACTGGTTTAAACAAATTAACTCCGAATAACGTCGGAGAACTGAAAAACCGTTCAACATGAACAACATCTGTACCCGCAAACAACAAAAAAATCCCGAAGGACAACAGGGCGGGTGCTGGGTCTCCCAATAAGAGCTAGAAGAAAAGGAATTTACGGTAAGTAACAAAATTCCCTTCTTCTTCAGCGCTCTATTGGGAGACCCAGACGATTGGGACGTCCAAAAGCTGTCCCTGGGTGGGTAAAGAGATACCTCATGTTAGAGCTGCAAAACAGCCCTCCCCTACGGGGATGTCACTGCCGCCTGCAGGACTCTTCTACCTAAGCTGGCATCCGCCGAAGCATAGGTATGCACCTGATAATGTTTGGTGAAAGTGTGCAGACTCGACCAGGTAGCTGCCTGGCACACCTGTTGAGCCGAAGCCTGGTGTCGCAAAGCCCAGGACGCACCCACAGCTCTGGTTGAGTGGGCTTTCAGCCCTGAAGGAACCGGAAGCCCCGCAGAACGGTAGGCCTCTAGAATTGGTTCTTTGATCCATCGAGCCAGGGTGGCTTTAGAAGCCTGCAACCCCTTGCGCGTACCAGCGACAAGGACAAAAAGTGCATCGGAACGGCGCATGGGCGCCGTGCGGGAAATGTAGATTCTGAGTGCTCTCACCAGATCTAGCAAACGTAAGTCCTTTTCATACCGGTGAACCGGATGAGGACAAAAGGAAGGCAAGGATATATCCTGATTAAGATGAAACGAGGATACGACCTTAGGGAGAAACTCCGGAATGGGGCGCAGCACTACCTTGTCCTGGTGGAACACCAGGAAGGGAGCCTTGGATGACAGAGCTGCCAGCTCCGACACTCGCCGAAGCGATGTGATCGCAACAAGAAACGCCACTTTCTGTGACAGGCGAGAAAAGGAAACTTCCTTCAAAGGCTCGAAAGGCGGCTTCTGGAGAGCAACTAGTACCCTGTTCAGATCCCATGGATCTAACGGCCGCCTGTACGGGGGCACAATATGACAGACCCCCTGCAGAAACGTGCGCACCTTAGGAAGACGTGCTAGACGCTTCTGAAAAAACACGGATAGTGCCGAGACTTGCCCTTTAAGGGAGCTGAGCGACAAGCCCTTTTCCAACCCCGATTGCAGGAAGGAAAGAAAGGTGGGCAATGCAAATGGCCAAGGGGATACTCTCTGTGCAGAGCACCAGGATAAGAAAATCTTCCACGTTCTGTGGTAGATCTTAGCAGACGTCGACTTCCTAGCTTGTCTCATTGTGGCTACGACTCCTTGAGATAATCCTGCGGACGCTAGGATCCAGGACTCAATGGCCACACAGTCAGGTTCAGGGCCGCAGAATTCTGATGGAAAAACGGCCCTTGGGACAGTAAGTCTGGTCGGTCTGGCAGTGACCACGGTCGACCGACCGTGAGATGCCACAGATCCGGATACCACGATCTCCTCGGCCAGTCTGGGGCGACGAGTATGACGCGGCTGCAATCGGATCTGATCTTGCGTAACACTCTGGGCAAGAGTGCCAGAGGTGGGAAGACGTATGGGAGCCGGAACTGCGACCAATCTTGAACTAATGCGTCTGCCGCCAGAGCTCTTTGATCGCGCGACCTCGCCATGAATGCCGGGACCTTGTTGTTGTGCCGGGACGCCATTAGGTCGACGTCCGGCACTCCCCATCGGCGACAGATTTCCTGAAACACGTCCGGGTGAAGGGACCACTCCCCTGCGTCCATGCCCTGGCGACTGAGGAAGTCTGCTTCCCAATTTTCTACGCCTGGGATGTGAACCGCGGATATGGTGGAGGCTGTGTCCTCCACCCACATTAGAATGCGCCGGACTTCTTGGAATGCTTGCCGACTGCGCGTCCCTCCTTGGTGGTTGATGTATGCCACCGCTGTGGAGTTGTCCGACTGGATTCGGATCTGCTTTCCTTCCAGCCACTGTTGGAAGGCCAGTAGGACAAGATACACTGCCCTGATTTCCAGAACATTGATCTGAAGGGTGGACTCCTGCGGAGTCCACGTCCCCTGGGCCCTGTGGTGGAGAAACACTGCTCCCCACCCTGACAGACTCGCATCTGTCGTGACCACTGCCCAGGATGGAGGCAGGAAGGATCTTCCCTGAGACAATGAGGTGGGAAGGAGCCACCATTGTAGAGAGTCCTTGGCCGTCTGGGAAAGAGAGACTTTCCTGTCCAGGGACGTTGACTTCCCGTCCCATTGGCGGAGAATGTCCCATTGAAGTGGGCGCAGATGAAACTGCGCAAAGGGAACTGCTTCCATGGCTGCCACCATCTTCCCGAGGAAGTGCATGAGGCGCCGTAAGGGGTGCGACTGGCCTTGAAGGAGGGATTGCACCCGTCTGTAGGGACCGCTGCTTGTTCAGCGGAAGCTTCACTCTCGCTGCTCGAGTATGAAACTCCATGCCAAGATACGTTAGCGACTGTGACGGTGACAGATTCGACTTTGGAAAGTTGATGATCCATCCGAACGTCTGTAGAGTCTCCAGCGTAGCATGTAGACTGAGTTGGCATGCCTCTTGAGAGGGTGCCTTGACAAGTAGATCGTCTAGGTAAGGGATCACCGAGTGTCCCTGAGAGTGCAAGACTGCTACCACCGCCGCCATGACCTTGGTGAAGACCCGGGGGGCTGTCGCCAGACCGAATGGCAGAGCTACGAACTGAAGATGGTCGTTTCCTATCACAAAACGTAGAAAACGTTGATGTTCTGTAGCAATTGGCACGTGGAGATAAGCATCTTTGATGTCTATTGAGGCAAGGAAGTCTCCTTGAGACATTGAGGCAACGACAGAGCGGAGGGTTTCCATCCGGAACCGTCTGGCGTGCACATGTTTGTTGAGCAGCTTTAGATCCAGAACAGGACAGAACGAGCCGTCCTTTTTTAGAACCACAAAGAGATTGGAGTAAAACCCTCGCCCTTGTTCCTGAGGCGGTACAGGAACCACTACTCCTTCCGCTCTTAGGGAGTCCACCGCCTGCAGCAGGGCATCTGCTCGGTCTGGATGTGGGGAGGTTCTGAAGAACCGAGCTGGAGGACGAGAACTGAACTCGATTCTGTACCCGCGAGACAAAATGTTTGTCACCCACCGGTCTTTGACCTGTGACGTCCAAATGTCGGAAAAGCGGGAGAGCCTGCCCCCAACCGGAGATGCGGAGGGGGGGGGCTGGAAGTCATGAGGTAGCCGCTTTGGAAGCGGTTCCTCCATTTGCTTTCTTGGGGCGTGCGTGAGCCCGCCAGGAATCTGAGACTCTTTGCGTCCTCTGAGTCCCTTTGGACGAGGAGAATTGTGTCTTGCCCGAACCTCGAAAAGACTGAAACCTCTGCTGCCATTTTTTCTGCTGAGGTTTGCTTGATCTGGGCTGGGGTAAGGAAGAGTCTTTACCCTTGGACTGTTTAATGATGTCAGCCAATGGCTCGCCAAACAGTCTATCTCTAGATAAAGGCAAGCTGGTTAAACATTTTTTGGAACCAGCATCTGCTTTCCAGTCCTTTAACCACAAGGCTCTGCGCAAAACTACCGAATTGGCGGACGCCATTGAGGTGCGGCTGGTAGATTCTAGGACCGCATTGATAGCGTAAGACGCAAACGCAGACATCTGCGAGGTAAGGGACGCCACTTGCGGCGCCGCTGGATGTATGATAGCATCCACTTTTGCTAAACCAGCTGAAATAGCTTGGAGTGCCCATACGGCTGCGAATGCTGGAGCAAACGACGCGCCGATAGCTTCATAGACAGATTTTAACCAAAGGTCCATCTGTCTGTCATTGGCATCCTTAAGTGAAGCGCCATCCTCCACTGCAACTATGGATCTAGCTGCAAGTTTGGAAATCGGGGGGTCTACCTTTGGACACTGGGTCCAGCGCTTGACCACATCAGGGGGGAAAGGAAAACGTGTATCCTTAGAACGTTTAGAGAAACGCCTTTCTGGATGAGCGTCGTGTTTCTGGATTGATTCTCTGAAGTCAGAGTGATCCAAGAAAGCACTCAATTTACGCTTGGGATAGAGGAAACGAAACTTCTCCTGCTCTGCAGCTGCCTCCTCTGCAGAAGGAGCTGGGGGAGAAATATCCAACAGTCTATTGATGGCTGAGATAAGATCGTTTACCATGGCGTCCCCATCCGGGGTATCCAGATTGAGAGGGGTTCCAGGATAAGACTCCTGATCACTCTCTTCAGACGCATCACAGGGCGACTGATTGCGCTGAGACCCTGAGCAGTGTGATGACGTTGAGGGTCTTTCCCAGCGAGCTCGCTTAGGGTGGCTGGGGCTATCATCTGAGTCATAATACTCAGCCTGGGAAGCCGGGGACCCCCTTGCAGTCTGGACTAATTCCAACTGAGGGGGATTAGAGGACAGAGACCTCGCCGTGTCCATAGACTGAGCCCCAGTCATGGATTGCAAAGTTTCAAGGATCTTTGCCATAGTCACAGACATTCCATCAGCAAAAACTGCAAAGTCTGTCCCTGACACCGGGGCAGGACTTACAAGCGTCTCAGCCTGGGTCACTACCCCTCCGGACTCCGGCTGGCGAAGCAGCACCGGATCTGAGCATTGCACACAATGGGGGTCTTTGGAACCTGCTGGTAGAGCAGCCCCACATGCAGCACACGCAGTGTACACAGCCCTAGCCTTGGCAGCCTTGCGTTTTGTGGATGACATGTTGCTGCCTCCTCAGAGCGATCTGGGGTATCCAGCCAGGAAGCGACCATACAGTGCAAGAAATAACTAAATATATATATCTGGTGACACAGTACACCAATACACACTGAGGCACTAGAGGGGCCAGCTGAAATGCCGCTTACCGCCCGCTTAAGAGCGGGTGTGTGGTCGCCAAAAGCCCCCTAGTCCAGGTCTCCCAGAGCCTTGCGTCCTTCCTCTAGCCAGACTGCATGTAATGGCTGCCGGCGTCCTGGGAGAGGAGGGGGGGCGGGCCCTGGGCGTTCCTGACTAAGAGCGGGAAGCCTGCTTCCCTCTGTGCCTAGTGAGAGGGCTGGAGCATGTAAATCAGGCTCCAGCCCTCGTCGCTGCTGCGAAACAGCGTCTCTCCCCTACCCTGATTGACAGGGTGGGGGCGGGAACGAAGCGGAGCTAGGCCGCAAAAGCCGGGGACTGGATTTATAAACGCCGCCGCCGTAAAAGCGCGGTCGGCGTGTCCCCGGCGCACCACAAGTCACAGCAGCGCCGCCCGGTCCAGTGGGGGTCGGCGCTGCGTTCCCACAACACAAAGTCCCCCAGTAAACTGTAGGAACACTAACTCCAACGTTACGGTCCCCGGCGCACTACAACACCCAGCCAGCCCGGAGTGTGTCTGTGCCTGCCGGGGACACAGAGTACCTGTATGATGCAGGGCCATGTCCCTGATTGTACTCCTGCTCCGTATCCATCAGGTGCTATGGGTCTGTGGATGGAGCCCGGCGTCAGAGCTTAGAGGCCGGCAGGATCCCACTTCCACAGAGCCCTACAAGGGGATGTGGAAGGAAAACAGCATGTGGGGCTCCAGCCCCTGTACCAGCAATAGGTACCTCAACCTTACAACACCATCCACGGGTGAGAAGGGAGCATGCTGGGGGCCCTATATGGGCCCTCTTTTCTTCCATCCGAAATAGTCAGCAGCTACTGCTGACTAAAATCTGTGGAGCCATGCGTGGATGTCTGACCTCCTTCGCACAAAGCTTGAAAACTGGAGAACCCGTGATACCACGGGGGGGTATAGCCAGAAGGGGAGGGGCCTTGCACTTTTTAGTGTAGTGCTTTGTGTGGCCTCCGGAGGGCAGTAGCTATACCCCAATCGTCTGGGTCTCCCAATAGAGCGCTGAAGAAATTCCCTTCTTCGGCGCTCTATTGGGAGACCCAGACGATTGGGACGTCCAAAAGCTGTCCCTGGGTGGGTAAAGAAATACCTCATGTTAGAGCTGCAAGACAGCCCTCCCCTACGGGGAGGCAACTGCCGCCTGCAGGACTCTTCTACCTAGGCTGGCGTCCGCCGAAGCATAGGTATGCACCTGATAATGTTTGGTGAAAGTGTGCAGACTCGACCAGGTAGCTGCCTGGCACACCTGTTGAGCCGTAGCCTGGTGTCGCAATGCCCAGGACGCACCCACGGCTCTGGTAGAATGGGCCTTCAGCCCTGATGGAACCTGAAGCCCCGCAGAACGGTAGGCTTCAAGAATTGGTTCTTTGATCCATCGAGCCAGGGTGGCCTTAGAAGCCTGCGACCCTTTGCGCTTACCAGCGACAAGGACAAAGAGTGCATCCGAACGGCGCAGGGGCGCTGTGCGGGAAATGTAGATTCTGAGTGCTCTCACCAGATCCAACAAATGTAAATCCTTCTCATACCGATGAACTGCATGAGGACAAAACGAAGGCAAAAAGATATCCTGATTAAGATGAAAAGAGGATACCACCTTCGGGAGAAACTCCTGAATGGGGCGCAGCACTACCTTGTCCTGGTGGAAGACCAGGAAGGGAGCCTTGGAAGACAACGCTGCTAGCTCAGACACTCTCCGAAGAGATGTGATCGCTACCAGAAAAGCCACTTTCTGTGATAGTCTAGAAAGTGAAACCTCCTTCAGAGGCTCGAAGGGCGGCTTCTGGAGGGCAACTAGTACCCTGTTCAGATCCCATGGATCTAACGGCCGCTTGTACGGGGGAACTATATGGCAAACCCCCTGTAGGAACGTGCGCACCTTAGAAAGTCGTGCTAGACGCTTCTGAAAAAAGACGGATAGCGCAGAGACTTGCCCTTTAAGGGAGCCGAGCGACAAACCTTTTTCTAACCCAGATTGGAGGAAAGAAAGAAGGGTAGGTAATGCAAATGGCCAGGGAGACACTCTCTGAGCAGAGCACCAGGATAAGAATATCCTCCACGTTCTGTGGTAGATCTTAGCAGACGTGGGCTTCCTAGCCTGTCTCATGGTGGCAATGACCCCTTGGGATAAGCCTGAAGACGCTAGGATCCAGGACTCAATGGCCACGCAGTCAGGTTGAGGGCCGCAGAATTCCGATGGAAAAACGGCCCTTGGGACAGTAAGTCTGGTCGGTCTGGCAGTGCCCACGGTTGGCCGACCGTGAGATGCCACAGATCCGGATACCACGCCCTCCTCGGCCAGTCTGGAGCGACGAGTATGACGCGGCTGCAGTCGGATCTGATCTTGCGTAGCACTCTGGGCAAGAGTGCCAGAGGTGGAAACACATAAGGGAGACGGAACTGCGACCAATCTTGCACTAGGGCGTCTGCTGCTAGAGCTCTTTGATCGCGAGACCGTGCCATGAAGGTTGGGACCTTGTTGTTGTGCCGGGACGCCATTAGGTCGACGTCCGGCCTTCCCCATCGGCGACAGATTTCCTGAAACACGTCCGGGTGAAGGGACCATTCCCCTGCGTCCATGCCCTGGCGACTGAGGAAGTCTGCTTCCCAGTTTTCTACGCCGGGGATGTGAACTGCGGATATGGTGGAGGCCGTGGCTTCCACCCACATCATAATGCGCCGGACTTCCTGGAAGGCTTGCCGACTGCGAGTCCCTCCTTGGTGATTGATGTATGCCACCGCTGTGGAGTTGTCCGATTGAATTCGGATCTGCTTCCCTTCCAGCCACTGCTGGAAGGCTAGTAGGGCAAGAAACACTGCTCTGATTTCCAGAACATTGATCTGAAGGCTGGACTCCTGCTGAGTCCACGTACCCTGAGCCCTGTGGTGGAGAAACACTGCTCCCCACCCTGACAGACTCGCGTCTGTCGTGACCACCGCCCAGGACGGTGGTAGGAAGGATCTTCCCTGTGATAATGAGGTGGAAAGGAGCCACCACTGCAGAGAGTCCTTGGCCGTCTGGGAAAGAGAGACTTTCCTGTCCAGGGATGTCGACTTCCCGTCCCATTGGCGGAGAATGTCCCATTGAAGTGGACGCAGATGAAACTGCGCAAACGGAACCGCCTCTATTGCCGCCACCATCTTCCCGAGGAAGTGCATGAGGCGTCTTAAGGAGTGCGACTGACTTTGAAGGAGAGCCTGCACCCCTGTCTGTAGTGACCGCTGCTTGCTCAGCGGAAGCTTCACTATCGCTGAGAGAGTATGAAACTCCATGCCAAGATACGTTAGTGATTGGGTCGGTGACAGATTTGACTTTGGGAAGTTGATGATCCACCCGAACGCCTGGAGAGTCTCCAGTGCAAAATTCAGGCTGAGTTGGCATGCCTCCTGAGAGGGTGCCTTGACCAGTAGATCGTCCAAGTAAGGGATCACAGAGTGTCCGTGAGAGTGCAAGACTGCTACCACTGCTGCCATGATCTTGGTGAACACCCGGGGGGCTGTCGCCAGACCAAATGGCAGAGCCACGAACTGAAGATGTTCGTCTCCTATCACGAAGCGCAGAAAGCGTTGGTGCTCCGTAGCAATCGGCACGTGGAGATAAGCATCTTTGATGTCTATTGATGCTAGGAAATCTCCTTGGGACATTGAGGCAATGACTGAGCGGAGGGATTCCATCCGGAACCGCCTGGCGTTCACATGCTTGTTGAGCAGTTTTAGGTCCAGAACAGGACGGAAGGAGCCGTCCTTTTTTGGAACCACAAAGAGATTGGAGTAAAATCCTCGCCCCCGTTCCAGAGGGGGGACAGGGATCACGACTCCTTCTGCTCTTAGAGAGTCCACCGCCTGCAGCAGGGCATCTGCTCGGTTGGGGTGTGGGGAGGTTCTGAAGAACCGAAGTGGAGGCCGAGAACTGAACTCGATTCTGTACCCGCGAGACAAAATGTCTGTTACCCACCGGTCTTTGACCTGTGACAGCCAAATGTCGCAAAAGCGGGAGAGCCTGCCACCGACCGAGGATGCGGAGGGAGGAGGCCGAAAGTCATGAGGTAGCCGCCTTGGAAGCGGTTCCTCCATTTGCTTTCCTGGGGCGTGAGTGAGCCCGCCAGGAATCTGAGCTCCCTTGTCCTTTCTGAGTCCCTTTGGACGAGGAGAATTGGGGCTTGCCCGAGCCTCGAAAGGACCGAAACCTCGACTGCCACTTTTTCTGTTGAGGTTTACTTGCTCTGGGCTGTGGTAAGGAAGAGTCCTTACCCTTGGACTGTTTTATGATTTCAGCCAATGGCTCACCAAACAGTCTGTCTCTAGATAATGGCAAGCTGGTTAAGCATTTTTTGGAACCAGCATCTGCTTTCCAGTCCTTTAACCATAAGGCTCTGCGCAAAACCACAGAATTGGCGGCCGCCATAGAGGTACGGCTCGTAGATTCTAGGACAGCATTGATAGCATAGGTCGCAAACGCAGACATTTGCGAAGTTAGGGACGCCACCTGTGGCACTGCTGGATGCATGATAGCATCCACCTGTGCTAAACCAGCTGAAATAGCTTGTAGTGCCCACACGGCCGCGAATGCTGGAGCAAACGACGCGCCGATAGCTTCATAGACAGATTTCAACCAAAGGTCCATCTGTCTGTCGTTGGCATCTTTAAGTGAAGCGCCATCCTCTACTGCGACTATGGATCTAGCCGCAAGCTTGGAAATTGGGGGATCCACCTTTGGGCACTGGGTCCAGCGTTTGGCCACTTCAGAGGGAAAAGGATAACGGGTATCCTTAGAACGTTTAGAGAAACGCTTGTCTGGATGAGCGTCGTGCTTCTGGATTGATTCTCTGAAGTCAGAGTGGTCCAAAAAAGCACTTAATTTACGCTTGGGATACAGGAAATGGAACTTCTCCTGCTGTGCAGCTGCCTCCTCTGCTGAAGGAGCTGGGGGAGAAGAAGGGAATTTTGTTACTTACCGTAAATTCCTTTTCTTCTAGCTCTTATTGGGAGACCCAGACGATTGGGGTATAGCTACTGCCCTCTGGAGGCCACACAAAGCACTACATTAAAAGTGCAAGGCCCCTCCCCCTCTGGCTATACCCCCCCCGTGGTATCACGGGTTCTCCAGTTTTAGTGCCAAAGCAAGAAGGAGGAAGCCAATAACTGGTTTAAACAAATTAACTCCGAATAACATCGGAGAACTGAAAAACCGTTCAACATGAACAACATGTGTACCCGCAAACAACAAAAAAACATCCCGAAGGACAACAGGGCGGGTGCTGGGTCTCCCAATAAGAGCTAGAAGAAAAGGAATTTACGGTAAGTAACAAAATTCCCTTCTTCTTCAGCGCTCTATTGGGAGACCCAGACGATTGGGACGTCCAAAAGCTGTCCCTGGGTGGGTAAATAAATACCTCATGTTAGAGCTGCAAAACAGCCCTCCCCTACGGGGGTGTCACTGCCGCCTGCAGGACTCTTCTACCTAAGCTGGCATCCGCCGAAGCATAGGTATGCACCTGATAATGCTTGGTGAAAGTGTGCAGACTGGACCAGGTAGCCGCCTGGCACACCTGTTGAGCCGAAGCCTGGTGACGTAATGCCCAGGACGCACCCACGGCTCTGGTGGAGTGGGCTTTTAGCCCTGAAGGAACCGGAAGCCCCGCAGAACGGTAGGCCTCTAGAATTGGTTCTTTGATCCATCGAGCCAGGGTGGCTTTAGAAGCCTGCAACCCCTTGCGCGGACCAGCGACAAGGACGAAAAGTGCATCGGCACGGCGTATGGGCGCCGTGCGGGAAATGTAGATTCTGAGTGCTCTCACCAGATCTAGCAAACGTAAGGCCTTTTCATACCGGTGAACCGGATGAGGGCAAAAAGAAGGCAAGGAAATATCCTGATTAAGATGAAAAGAGGATACGACCTTAGGAAGAAACTCCGGAATGGGGCGCAGCACAACCTTGTCCTGGTGGAACACCAGGAAGGGAGCCTTAGATGACAGAGCTGCCAGCTCAGACACTCGCCGAAGCGATGTGATCGCAACAAGAAACGCCACTTTCTGCGACAGCCGAGAAAAGGAAACTTCCTTCAGAGGCTCGAAGGGCGGCTTCTGGAGAGCAACTAGTACCCTGTTCAGATCCCATGGATCTAACGGTCGCTTGTACGGGGGCACAATATGACAGACCCCCTGCAGGAACGTGCGCACCTTAGGAAGACGTGCTAGACGCTTCTGAAAAAACACGGATAGTGCCGAAACTTGCCCTTTAAGGGAGCTGAGCGACAAGCCCTTTTCTAACCCCGATTGCAGGAAGGAAAGAAACTTGGGCAATGCAAATGGCCAGGGAGACACTCCCTGAGCAGAGCACCAGGACAAGAAAATCTTCCACGTTCTGTGGTAGATCTTAGCCGAATTCGACTTTCTAGCTTGTCTCATTGTGGCAACGACTCCCTGAGATAATCCAGCAGATGCTAGGATCCAGGACTCAATGGCCACACAGTCAGGTTCAGGGCCGCAGAATTCTGATGGAAAAACGGCCCTTGGGACAGTAAGTCTGGTCGGTCTGGCAGTGACCACGGTCGACCGATCGTGAGATGCCACAGATCCGGATACCACGACCTCCTCGGCCAGTCTGGAGCGACGAGTATGACGCGGCTGCACTCGGATCTGATCTTGCGTAGCACTCTGGGCAAGAGCGCCAGAGGCGGAAACACGTATGGGAGCTGAAACTGCGACCAATCTTGAACCAAGGCGTCTGCCGCCAGAGCTCTTTGATCGCGCGACCTCGCCATGAATGCCGGGACCTTGTTGTTGTGCCGGGATGCCATTAGGTCGACGTCCGGCACTCCCCAGCGGCGACAGATTTCCTGAAACACGTCCGGGTGAAGGGACCATTCCCCTGCGTCCATGCCCTGGCGACTGAGGAAGTCTGCTTCCCAGTTTTCTACGCCTGGGATGTGAACCGCGGATATGGTGGATGCTCTGTCCTCCACCCACATTAGAATGCGCCGGACTTCTTGGAAGGCTTGCCGACTGCGCGTCCCTCCTTGGTGGTTGATGTATGCCACCGCTGTGGAGTTGTCCGATTGGATTCGGATCTGCTTTCCTTCCAGCCACTGTTGGAAGGCCAGTAGAGCAAGATACACTGCTCTGATCTCCAGAACATTGATCTGAAGGGTGGACTCCTGCGGAGTCCACGTCCCCTGAGCCCTGTGGTGGAGAAATACTGCTCCCCACCCTGACAGACTCGCATCTGTCGTGACTACTGCCCAGGATGGGGGCAGGAAGGATCTTCCCTGAGACAATGAGGTGGGAAGGAGCCACCATTGTAGAGAGTCTTTGGCCGTCTGGGAAAGCGAGACTTTCCTGTCCAGGGACGTTGACTTCCCGTCCCATTGGCGGAGAATGTCCCATTGAAGTGGACGCAGATGAAACTGCGCAAAGGGAACTGCTTCCATGGCTGCCACCATCTTCCCTAGGAAATGCATGAGGCGCCGCAAGGGATGCAACTGGCCCTGCAGAAGAGATTGCACCCCTGTCTGTAGTGACCGCTGCTTGTCCAGCGGAAGCTTCACTATCGCTGCTAGAGTATGAAACTCCATGCCAAGATACGTTAGTGACTGAGTCGGTGATAGGATCGACTTTGGAAAGTTGATGATCCATCCGAAAGACTGTAGAGTCTCCAGCGTAGCATTCAGGCTGTGCTGACATGCCTCCTGAGAGGGAGCTTTGACCAATAAGTCGTCTAGGTAAGGGATCACCGAGTGTCCCTGAGAGTGCAAGACTGCTACCACCGCCACCATGACCTTGGTGAAGACCCGTGGGGCTGTCGCCAGACCAAATGGAAGAGCTACGAACTGAAAATGGTCGTCTCCTATCACAAAACGTAGAAAACGTTGATGTTCTGTAGCAATTGGCACGTGGAGATAAGCATCTTTGATGTCTATTGAGGCAAGGAAGTCTCCTCTGGACATTGAGGCAATGACAGAGCGGAGGGTTTCCATCCGGAACCTCCTGGCGTGCACATGTTTGTTGAGCCGTTTTAGGTCCAGAACAGGACGGAACGAGCCGTCCTTTTTTGGAACCACAAAGAGATTGGAGTAAAACCCTTGCCCTTGTTCCTGAGGAGGGACTGGGATAACCACTCCTTCCGCTTTTAGGGAGTCCACCGCCTGCAGCAGAGCATCTGCTCGGTCTGGACGTGGGGAGGTTCTGAAGAACCGAGCTGGAGGACGAGAATTGAACTCGATTCTGTACCCGCGAGACAAAATGTCCGTCACCCACCGGTCTTTGACCTGTGACATCCAAATGCCGGAAAAGCGGGAGAGCCTGCCCCCGACCGGCGATGCGGAGGGGGGGGGCTGGAAGTCATGAGGTAGCCGCTTTGGAAGCGGTACCTCCATTTGCTTTCTTGGGGCGTGTGTGAGTCCGCCACGAATCTGAGTTTCTTTGCGTCCTCTGAGTCCCTTTGGACGAGGTAAATGGTGTCTTGCCCGAACCTCGAAAGGACTGAAACCTCTGCTGCCACTTTTTCTGCTGAGGTTTGGATGTTCTGGGTTGTGGTAAAGAGGAGTCTTTACCCTTGGACTGCTTAATGATGTCAGCCAATGGCTCGCCAAACAGTCTATCTCTAGACAAAGGCAAACTGGTTAAACATTTTTTGGAACCAGCATCTGCTTTCCAGTCCTTTAACCACAAGGCTCTGCGCAAAACTACCGAATTGGCGGACGCCATTGAGGTGCGACTGGTAGATTCTAGGACCGCATTGATAGCGTAAGACGCAAACGCCGACATCTGCGTGGTAAGGTGCGCCACTTGCGGCACTGCTGGATGCATGATAGCATCCACTTTTGCTAAGCCAGCTGAAATAGCCTGGAGTGCCCATACGGCTGCGAATGCCGGAGCAAACGACGCGCCGATAGCTTCATAGACAGATTTTAACCAAAGGTCCATCTGTCTGTCATTGGCATCTTTAAGTGAAGCGCCATCCTCCACTGCAACTATGGATCTAGCTGCAAGTTTGGAAATCGGGGGGTCTACCTTTGGACACTGTGTCCAGCGCTTGACCACCTCAGGTGGGAAAGGGAAACGCGTATCTTTAGATCGTTTAGAGAAACGCCTTTCTGGGTGAGCGTCGTGCTTCTGGATTGATTCTCTGAAGTCAGAGTGATCTAACAAAGCACTCAATTTACGCTTGGGATAAAGGAAACGAAACTTTTCCTGCTCCGCAGCCGCCTCTTCTGCTGAAGGGGCTGGGGGAGAAATATCCAACAGCCTATTGATGGCTGAGATAAGGTCGTTTACCATGGCATCCCCATCCGGGGTATCCAGGTTGAGAGGGGTTCCAGGAGTGGATTCCTGATCACTCTCATCAGACACATCACAGGGAGACTGATTGCGCTGAGACCCTGAGCAGTGTGAAGACGTCGAGGGTCTTTCCCAGCGAGCTCGCTTAGGGTGGCTGGGGCCATCATCTGAGTCATAATCCTCGGCCTGTGAAGCCGGGGACCCCCCTGTGGGCTGGATACATTCCAAGTAAGGGGGACCTGAGGACAGAGGCCTCGCCGTGCCCAGGGACTGAACCCCATGCATAGATTGCAAGGTTTCAAGGATTTTTGCCATAGATACAGACATGTTATCTGCAAAAACTGCCAAGTCCGTCCCTGTCACCGGGGCAGAACTTACAAGCGTCTCAGCCTGGGTCGCTACCTCTCCCGACTCCGGCTGGCGAAGCAGCACCGGGTCGGAGCATTGCACACAATGGGGGTCATCGGAGCCTGCTGGTAGATTAGCCCCACATGCAGCACACGCAGTATACACAGCCCTTTTTGCCTTGGCCGCCTTGCGTTTTGAGGATGACATGTTGCTGCTTCCACAGAGCGATCTGGGATATGCAGCCAGAAGCGCACCTCACAGTGCAAGAAATACAATATCTATATATCTGTACCCAGTACACTGATACACAGTGAGGCACTAGAGGGACCAGCACAGAAAAATCGCTTACCGCCCGCTTAAAAAGCGGGTGTGTGGTCGCCAGATAGCCCCTAGTCCAGGTCTCCCAGAGCCTTGCGTCCTTCCTCCAGCCAGGCATGCATGTAATGGCTGCCGGCGTCTCGAGAGAGGAAGGGGGGCGGGCCCTGGGCGTTCCTGGCCAAGAGCGGGAAGCCTGCTTCCCTCTGTGCCAAGTGAGAGGGCTGGAGCATGTAAAACAGGCTCCAGCCCTCGTCGCTGCTAGCGAACAGCGTCTCTCCCCTACCCTGAATGACAGGGTGGGGGCGGGAACGAAACGGAGCTGCCGGCGTCCTAGGCCCAAAAAGCCGGGGACTAAATTTATAACCGCCGCCGCCGTAAAAGCGCGGACGGCGGATCCCCGGCGCACCACAAGTCACAGCAGCGCCGCCCGGTCCAGAGGGGGTCGGCGCTGCGTTCCCAAACACAAACAATCCCCCAGTAATCTGTAGGGACACCAACTCCACGTTGCGGTCCCCGGCGCACTACAACACCCAGCCAGCCCGGAGTGTGTCTGTGCCTGCCGGGGACACAGAGTACCTGTATGATGCAGGGCCTGTCCCTGATCGTACTCCTGCTCCGTCTCCATCAGGTTCTAATGGGTCTGTGGATGGAGCCCGGCATCAGAGCTGAGAGGCCGGCAGGATCCCACTTCCACAGAGCCCTACCAGGGGATGTGGAAGGAAAAACAGCATGTCAGGCTCCAGCCCTGTACCAGCAATAGGTACCTCAACCTTACAACACCATCCAGGGGTGAGAAGGGAGCATGCTGGGGACACTATATGTGTCCTCTTTTCTTCCATCCGAAACAGTCAGCAGCTACTGCTGACTAAAATCTGTGGAGCTATGCATGGAATGTCTGACCTCCTTCGCACACAAAGCTAAAACTGGAGAACCCGTGATACCACGGGGGGGGTATAGCCAGAGGGGGAGGGGCCTTGCACTTTTAATGTAGTGCTTTGTGTGGCCTCCAGAGGGCAGTAGCTATACCCCAATCGTCTGGGTCTCCCAATAGAGCGCTGAAGAAATATCCAACAGTCTATTAATCGCCGATATAAGGTCATTAACCATGGCGTCACCATCAGGGGCATCCAGATTGAGAGGGGCCTCAGGATTAGAATCCTGATCACCGTCCTCAGTCTCATCACAGAGAGACTCTTCTCGCTGAGACCCTGAGCAGTGTGATGACGTCGAGGGTCTCTCCCAGCGAGCTCGCTTAGGCTGCCTGGGACTGTCATCTGAGTCAGAGACTTCAGCTTGTGATGCTTGAGACCCCCTTGAAGTACGGATTAGTTCCAACTGAGGGGGACCAGAGAGCATAGCCACAGCAGTGTCCATGGTCTGAGGAACTGGCCTGGCCTGCAAGGTCTCCAGGATTTTTGTCATAGCCTCAGACATTTTATCAGCAAACACTGCAAAGTCTGTCCCCGTCACCGGGGCAGGGTTCACAGGCGTCTCTGCCTGGGCTACCACCACAATAGGCTCTGGCTGACGAAGTGCCACTGGGACTGAACATTGCACACAATGTGAATCATTGGAGCCTGCCGGTAGATCAGCCCCACATGCAGTACAAACAGTGCACACAGCCCGTGCCTTGGCAGCCTTGCGTTTTGCGGATGACATGTTGCTGCCTCCTCAGAGCAGTACAGGGTGTCCAGCCAAGAAGCGACCTTACAGTGCAACTAAATATATATATGGTACCAAGAAAAAAGTACACTAATATATCACTGAGGCACTAGTGGGGCCAGCACTACTGTGCAGCTTACCGCCCGCTTAGGAGCGGTGTGTGGTCGCCAGAAATCCCTCTAGTCTGGGTCTCCCAGAGCCTGCTGCCTTTCCCCAGCCAGATCGCATGTGTAATGGCTGCCGGCGTCCTTGTGGAGAGGGGGGGCGGGCCCTGGGCGTACACCGACGAAGAGCGGGAAGTCTGCTTCCCCCTGTGCCTAGTGAGAGGGCTGGAGCATGTAAATAAAGCTCCAGCCCTCGGCGCTGCCATTGAGCAGCGTCTCTCCCCTACCCTGATTGACAGGGTGGGGGCGGGAACGAAGCGGCGCTAGGCCGCAGAAGCCGGGGGCTAAAGTTAGAAGCGCCGCCGCCGTAAAAGCGCGGTCGGCGCAAAGCCCCCGGCGCACCACAAGTCGCAGCTGCGCCGCCGCTCCAGGAGCGGTCGGCGCAGTAGTTCCCAACACACAACGTCACTCAGCAAAGCTGCAGTGACCTAACCCCCAGCGTACAGCGCCACTGTCCCCGGCGCACTACAACGCTCAGCAAGCCCTGAGAGTGTCCGTGCCTGCCGGGGACACAGAGTACCTGAAAGTTGCAGGGCCATGTCCCTGAACGGCACTCCCGCTCCCAATCCAGCAGGTTCTATGGGTCTGTGGATGGAGCCCGGCCCCAGGGCTTGGGGGCCGGCAAGATCCCACTTCCACAGAGCCCTCCAGGGGATGTGGAAGGAAAACAGCATGTGGGCTCCAGCCTCTGTACCAGCAATAGGTACCTCAACCTTACAAGCACCACCGCGGGTGAGAAGGGAGCATGCTGGGGGCCCTATATGGGCCCTCTTTTCTTCCATCCGATAGAGCCAGCAGCTACTGCTGACTACAAACAGTGGAGCTATGCGTGGATGTCTGACCTCCTTCGCACAAAGCAGAAAACTGGTGAGCCAGTGATCCCACTGGGGGTGTATAGCCAGAAGGGGAGGGGCCTTACACTTTTTAGTGTAATTGCTTTGTGTGGCCTCCGGAGGCAGTGCTATACACCCAATCGTCTGGGTCTTCCAATAGAGCGCCGAAGAAAACCCATTTAACGACCATGCAGTTATACATAAAAATATTAGATCACAGTTCAACTATTAACAATCGATCTGCTTTCACCCTGTCATTTGCAAACCATGTTCGCATATTTACATACCTGTTAGCCACAAAGTGTAATCTCCACTTAAAAGGTCATGTAATTGTGCTGGGGATTTACCAGTGAAACCTTGCAGCCATTAATGGAGACATTACCATATGCACCATGAGTAAGCAGCAGTTTTACGCTATCATGCTTAGCATCACACCAAGCAGGTGTGTCTCAGATGCTTAGGCTTCAAGGGAGTTACCATTGGAAATCATGCACCTCACTTAACATGGTGAGCCAATGCAGGGTCCAAGTGCACGAGGCTATTAAAAATTGCATGCTGAAAACATTGTGTTCCCCAATGAGGCGTCAGAGAAACATTAATTTACCTGCGACAGCCTGTAATTCCAGAATTTGGGCCGCATTCAGATGTATACTATTCCACTGGCTGAGACATAGGTCAGTCTGTGTAAACTGGTTGTCCATTTTCAAGCCACTGCTAGAATTCCAGCAAAAGAAAAACCGAACTAAGAATTTTGCAATTGGTTATATTAGATTTTAAAAATGAGAAATGGTTAAAAGCTAAAACATTAACTATACTGTAAACTCAATCATCTGTTTAAATAAAAGAAAATAGGATCTTACCTACAGAGGTTTAACTGAAGCTTAGCACTACTTTGCTCTACCCCCTCAGCTTTCGCAGACATCCTTAATCTAGTGTAGCACAAACTTTTTTCCAGAACTTTAGCTCAGTGTATAAAGACTGAACTTAGAAGTCGCTCTCAAGGCTTCTCTTGTACTAGACCTGTGTCTCTGGGTTGAGTACCTCGCAGGAAATATCGCCTTTTACTTGCCATGGAAGAAGCAGCTGCATCTAAAAGATCTAAACAGGAGCTTCTCTTTGCAGAGATCCCCTTCGTTATCTAAATACTTTTCTCCTTAAGACTTGCAAAACACAAACACTGAACAGAAAGGGAACACGATACTCATGGCTATTCCTGTCCTTGTGGCATGACAAAAGGCATACATCTATAGACAAGATTTCCTTTCGAATTATTTTATTAAATGAAAGTGTACAACAGCTTAACTATACACACACTGAAACTTTAAAGGGAAAATGAAGTCTCAAATTACACCATGATCCTGGCTAGTTTTGAACTGTTCAGAAATCTTAAAAAAAGGTTCACGTTACTTGGAACTTAAAAAATGAACATTATCAAAATGGAATGCTGCTGCACTCTTTACAAAGACCACTACAAAGAAACAATTAAAAACCTAGTAAACTGTCTCAAAGGCAGATTTTAAAGTCCTTCCTCCATTGTAAGGTAAAGTAATTAAATATATTCCAATCCATTCACAAAATGGCTCTCTGCATCTGCTCTGGTGTCTTCTGTCATATCACTGCATGTTCTATGCATGACTGAGATAATGACTCCTTAAAACTTTGTAATCTCGAAAAACTTTGTAATCTCGAAAAACTTTGTAATCTCGATAACCTGCAGCTGCGTTACCTCTGGGCTCTCATCCTCTCCTATTTATACAGTGAAGCCTGTTTCAACAGAAGTAAAGAGTAAAAAGAATAGGTTATGATATGATCCATCTAGCCAAGTAAAAGACAATACTATCCTGATAAGCTTAGCCTGTAGCTAACTGAATGTGTTTATATGAAAAAAAATAAAATTACAGCTACAGTGCCCAGTGAGAAACCTGGCTTACCCAGAAGGCTATTATGGAAAGTTAGTAGCGATTTCTCCCTCCATATCCACCGCTGCTTCCTCCGCCTCCACCTCCACCTCCAGGACCATAGTTTCCTAGAATATGATTATAACACTTAAAAAGGAGTTGTCCGACAAACTCAAAAATTTTTGTTAAGCTAATCTGTGCTGTATTGTCATAAAACACCCCTACATTGTTATTTTTTGTTTTCTAACTTTTGTTCCTCTTGAATTATCATTTTATTCCCTGCAGCTCTTTGTTTACATTCAGCTCCAGCACTGACCACTTCCTGTGCTAAACCTCAGTCACAGCTGTCACCGCCCGGCCCCTGTGTCCAGCCCCGCCCCCTGCACACACACATTCCATTCCGTATTCTGCCCAGCACTGACCTGTTATCACTACAGCATTGGAAATAACAGCCCCACATCGGGCTCTGCACACCCCCCCCCCCACCACACCACATCGGGCTCTGCACCCCACACACCCCCTCCCCCCCCACATCGGGCTCTGCACCCCCTCCCCCCCCACATCGGGCTCTGCACCCCCTCCCCCCCCACATCGGGCTCTGCACCCCCTCCCCCCCCACATCGGGCTCTGCACCCCCTCCCCCCCCCACATCGGGCTCTGCACCCCCTCCCCCCCCCACATCGGGCTCTGCACCCCCCCCCCCCCCCGCCCCACCCCATCTGGCTCTGCACCCCCCCCCCCCGCCCCACCCCATCTGGCTCTGCACCCCCCCCCCCCCCACATCTGGCTCTGCGCCCCCCCCCCCCCCATCTGGCTCTGCGCCGCCCCCCCCCACATCTGGCTCTGCGCACCCTCCCCCCCCACATCGGGCTCTGCACCCCCTCCCCCCCCACATCGGGCTCTGCACCCCCCCCCCCCACATCGGGCTCTGCGCACCCCCCCCCCCCACATCTGGCTCTGCGCACCCCCCCCCCCCACATCTGGCTCTGCGCACCCCCCCCCCCACATCTGGCTCTGCGCACCCCCCCCCCCCCCCCACATCTGGCTCTGCGCACCCCCCCCCCCACATCTGGCTCTGCGCACCCCCCCCCCACATCTGGCTCTGCGCACCCCCCCCATCTGGCTCTGCACCCGCACCCCCCCATCTGGCTCTGCACACCCCCCCCCCCACCCCATCTGGCTCTGCACACCCCCCCCCCCCACCCCATCTGGCTCTGCACACCCCCCCCCCACCCCATCTGGCTCTGCACACCCCCCCCCCCCCATCTGGCTCTGCGCGCACCCCCCCCCCCCATCTGGCTCTGCGCACCCCCCCCATCTGGCTCTGCACCCGCACCCCCCCCCATCTGGCTCTGCACCCGCACCCCCCCATCTGGCTCTGCACCCGCACCCCCCCATCTGGCTCTGCACACCCCCCCCCCCACCCCATCTGGCTCTGCACACCCCCCCCCCCCACCCCATCTGGCTCTGCACACCCCCCCCCCCCACCCCACCCGGCTCTGCACACCCCCCCCCCACCACATCTGGCTCTGCACACCCCCCCCCCCACCACATCTGGCTCTGCGCACCCCCCCCCCACCACCACATCTGGCTCTGCGCACCCCCCCACCACCACATCTGGCTCTGCGCACCCCCCACCACCACATCTGGCTCTGCGCACCCCCCACCACCACATCTGGCTCTGCGCACCCCCCCCCCCACCACCACATCTGGCTCTGCGCACCCCCCCACCACCACATCTGGCTCTGCGCACCCCCCCACCACCACATCTGGCTCTGCGCACCCCCCACCACCACATCTGAATCTGCGCACCCCCCACCACCACATCTGGCTCTGCGCACCCCCCCACCACCACATCTGGCTCTGCGCACCCCCCCCCCACCACCACATCTGGCTCTGCGCACCCCCCCCCCACCACCACATCTGGCTCTGCGCACCCCCCCCCCCCCACCACCACATCTGGCTCTGCGCACCCCCCCCCCCCACCACCACATCTGGCTCTGCGCACCCCCCCCCCCACCACCACATCTGGCTCTGCGCACCCCCCCCCCACCACCACATCTGGCTCTGCGCACCCCCCCCCCCCACCCCATCTGGCTCTGCACACCCCCCCCCCCCACCCCATCTGGCTCTGCACACCCCCCCCCCCCACCCCATCTGGCTCTGCACACCCCCCCCCCCCACCCGGCTCTGCACACCCCCCCCCCCCCCCACCACATCTGGCTCTGCGCACCCCCCCCCCCCACCACCACATCTGGCTCTGCGCACCCCCCCCACCACCACATCTGGCTCTGCGCACCCCCCCACCACCACATCTGGCTCTGCGCACCCCCCCCCCCACCACCACATCTGGCTCTGCGCACCCCCCACCACCACATCTGGCTCTGCGCACCCCCCCACCACCACATCTGGCTCTGCGCACCCCCCACCACCACATCTGAATCTGCGCACCCCCCACCACCACATCTGGCTCTGCGCACCCCCCCCACCACCACATCTGGCTCTGCGCACCCCCCCCCCACCACCACATCTGGCTCTGCGCACCCCCCCCCCACCACCACATCTGGCTCTGCGCACCCCCCCCCCCCACCACCACATCTGGCTCTGCGCACCCCCCCCCCCACCACCACATCTGGCTCTGCGCACCCCCCCCCCCACCACCACATCTGGCTCTGCGCACCCCCCCCCCCACCACCACATCTGGCTCTGCGCACCCCCCCCCCCCACCACCACATCTGGCTCTGCGCACCCCCACCACCACCACATCTGGCTCTGCGCACCCCCCACCACCACATCTGGCTCTGCGCACCCCCCACCACCACATCTGGCTCTGCGCACCCCCCACCACCACATCTGGCTCTGCGCACCCCCCACCACCACATCTGGCTCTGCGCACCCCACCACCACCCCCACCCCATCTGGCTCTGCACCACCACCACATCGGGCTCTGCACCCCCCCGCCTCACCCCATCTGGCTCTGCACCCCCCCCCCCCCCCCCACATCTGGCTCTGCTCTGCACACCCCCCCATCTGGCTCCGCAACCCCACCACCACCACCCCATCTGGCTCTGCACACCCCCCCCATCTGGCTCCGCAACCCCACCACCCCATCTGGCTCTGCGCACCCCCCCCACCACCACATCTGGCTCTGCGCACCCCCCACCACCACATCTGGCTCTGCAACCCCACCACCACCCCATCTGGCTCTGCACCACCACCACATCGGGCTCTGCGCACCCTCCCCCCCACATCGGGCTCTGCGCACCCTCCCCCCCACATCGGGCTCTGCGCACCCCCCCACATCGGGCTCTGCGCCCGCACCCCCCCATCTGGCTCTGCAGCCGCACCACCCCATCTGGCTCTGCACCCCACCCCATCTGGCTCTGCACACCCCCCCACCCCACCCGGCTCTGCACACCCCCCCCCCCCCCACCCGGCTCTGCACACCCCCCCCCACCCCATCTGGCTCTGCACACCCCACCCCACCCGGCTCTGCACACCCCCCCCCCCCACCACATCTGGCTCTGCGCACCCCCCCACCACATCTGGCTCTGCGCACCCCCCACCACCACCACATCTGGCTCTGCGCACCCCCCACCACCACCACATCTGGCTCTGCGCACCCCCCCCCCCACCACATCTGGCTCTGCGCACCCCCCCCACCACATCTGGCTCTGCGCACCCCCCCCCCCCACCACATCTGGCTCTGCGCACCCCCCCCCCCCCCCCCACCAGGCTCTGCGCACCCCCCCCCCCCCCCACCCCCACCAGGCTCTGCGCACCCCCCCACCACCACCACCACATCTGGCTCTGCGCACCCCCCACCACCACATCTGGCTCTGCGCACCCCCCCACCACCACATCTGGCTCTGCGCACCCCCCACCACCACATCTGGCTCTGCGCACCCCCCCACCACCACATCTGGCTCTGCGCACCCCCACATCTGGCTCTGCAACCCCACCACCACCCCCACCCCATCTGGCTCTGCACCACCACCACATCGGGCTCTGCACCCCCCCGCCTCACCCCATCTGGCTCTGCACCCCCCCCCCCCCCCCATCTGGCTCCGCAACCCCACCACCACCACCCCATCTGGCTCTGCGCACACCCCCCCCCCCCCCACCTGGCTCTACACACCCCCCCGCCACATCTGGCTTTGCACCACTACCACCACACACACACACACACACACACACACACACACACACACACACACACACACACACACACGGCTCTGCAACCCTCCCCCCCCAACTACACACTGCGTTCTGTACCGAGCCCCCCCCCCCATCGTTCTGCAACGACCCCTATACCCGCATAGGGAACACATGTAGGGAGTGCATACTTACCCGTCCTCGGTCCCCGCCGCTCCTGCACATTCGTCCGCTGTCTGGTCTGGACATATCAGCACAGTAGTGACGTCACCGCTGTCCTGAACTGTCAGACACAGACAGTGATGAGAAGAAGCGCTCCCTCTCATCAGCGCTTTCAAATATATCGGCATCTGTGATGCTGGTACATTTGAAATGCACGATCCTGAGCAGGGGGCCCGGTTCTGGCGGCGACACCGTGGGCAGCCGCCTCCAGGCCCCTCCCCTCAGCTCACGGGTCCACAGCAGTGCCGGGGGAGGTACGGGTGCGGGGGAATGTGTGGGAGGGTGCATAGAAGGGGGCGGGGACTCACGCACTGTACCAGCCCAGCAAGGCGGCAACATGCTGTTCCCAGATTTGCATGTCAACATAGTCCTGCCCATGTTGACATGAAATGACCGGAAGCAGCAAAATCGTGGCAGGAGCGGTCACATGACCACTCTGAGCCGGGGGAGAGGGGCTGATAGCAGGGCAGGTAAGTGGTCACTATCTACTTACCTGCCCCAATGTTGCCCAATAGGGAAATAAAAAAAAAAAAAAAAAGTCAAAATAAGCCATATAACCCCTTTAACCTCTCTAAAATACTGACATACATGGGCAGCAATACAATACATCTGCCCGGAAAAAAAAAAACAAAAAAAAAACAAAACAGAAGTCTTCATCAGTGGGTCTAGGTACCAGTAGACAATCACTGATCAATTAACTGATGTTAAGTGATGGGGCCCAAGTGTTCAGCCCCTTTTGTCGGTCCTCAATAAGGATGATTTAACTGTGCACAGATCCAATTTCCATGAGTCAATTCACCAATAACCCCATCCAAGGGGAGCAGAAGAGGCACATCCCAGATAAGTTATCTATAATCCCAAAAAGGAAACCATGCCTGGCCGGCCACTCTCAAAACTAATGGCAGATTACAGAAATGTGTATAGTCTGCTACACACAGGAAGCCAAAGCTAACAGCCACGCCCCTCTGGTCTATACTAGAGGGTGACAAGCAAGAGACAGATCTCTAAGTGGTGCCAATCACAAATGTTTGCAGCTTACCGCCACCATATGGTCCGCCCATGCTCCTGCTGCCACCGAAGTTACCGCCGCTCTTCATTGGGCCGTAATTTGATGATTGTTGGTTGTAGTTTCCAAACTCATTATAGCTTCCTCCACCGCCGCCACCACCACCACCGTAATTTCCTAAGGCGACAAATCAGATGTAAGCAAAGTTTAATTTGCAGAGACATTACTTACACAAGAAGAAGGGAATTTTGTTTACTTACCGTAAATTCCTTTTCTTCTAGCTCTAATTGGGAGACCCAGACAATTGGGGTGTATAGGCTATGCCTCCGGAGCCCGCACAAAGTATTACACTCAAAAGTGTTAAGCCCCTCCCCTTCTGCCTATACACCCCCCGTGCTCCCACGGGCTCCTCAGTTTGGGTGCAAAAGCAAGAAGGAGGAAAAAATTATAAACTGATTTAAAGTAGATTCAATCCGAAGGAATATCGGAGAACTGAAACCATTCAACATGAACAACATGTGTACACAAAAAAACAGGGGCGGGTGCTGGGTCTCCCAATTAGAGCTAGAAGAAAAGGAATTTACGGTAAGTAAACAAAATTCCCTTCTTCTTTGTCGCTCTATTGGGAGACCCAGACAATTGGGATGTCCAAAAGCAATCCCTGGGTGGGTAAAATAATACCTCATAATAGAGCCGTAAAACGGCCCCTTCCTACAGGTGGGCAACCGCCACCTGAAGGACTCGTCTGCCTATGCTGGCATCCGCCGAAGCATAGGTATGCACCTGATAGTGTTTCGTGAAAGTGTGCAGGCTCGACCAGGTAGCCGCCTGACACACCTGCTGAGCCGTAGCCTGGTGCCTCAACGCCCAGGAGGCGCCCACGGCTCTGGTAGAATGGGCCTTCAGCCCTGAGGGAACCGGAAGCCCAGCCGAACAGTAGGCTTCGAGAATTGGCTCCTTGATCCACCGAGCCAAGGTTGATTTGGAAGCCTGTGACCCTTTACGCTGGCCAGCGACAAGGACAAAGAGTGCATCCGAGCGGCGCAGGGGCGCCGTACGAGAAAAGTAGAGTCTGAGTGCTCTCACCAGATCTAACAAGTGCAAATCCTTTTCACATTGGTGAACTGGATGAGGACAAAAAGAAGGTAAGGAGATATCCTGATTGAGATGAAAGGGGGATACCACCTTAGGGAGAAATTCCGGAACCGGACGCCGAACCACCTTGTCCTGGTGAAAAACCAGGAAAAGGGGCTTTGCATGACAGCGCTGCTAGCTCAGACACTCTCCGAAGTGAAGTGACTGCTACTAGAAAAACCACTTTCTGCGAAAGGCGTGAGAGAGAAATATCTCTCATTGGCTCGAATGGTGGTTTCTTGAAGAACCAGCAGCACCCTGTTCAGATCCCAAGGTTCTAACGGCCGCTTGTAAGGAGGAACGATGTGACAAACCCCCTGCAGGAACGTGCGTACCTGTGGAAGTCTGGCTAGGCGCTTCTGGAAAAACACAGAGCGCTGAGACTTGTCCCTTAAGGGAGCCGAGCGACAAACCCTTTTCCAGTCCAGATTGAAGGAAGGACAGAAAAGTGAGCAAGGCAAAAGGCCAGGGAGAAAAACCCTGATCAGAGCACCGCGACAGGAAAATTTTCCACGTCCTGTGGTAGATCTTGGTGGACGTTGGTTTCCTAGTCTGTCTCATAGTGGCAATGACGTCTTGAGATAACCCTGAAGACGCTAGGATCCAGGACTCAATGGCCACACAGTCAGGTTGAGGGCCGCAGGATTCAGAGGAAAAACGGCCCTTGAGATAGCAAGTCTGGTCGGTCTGGTAGTGCCCACGGTTGACCGACCGTGAGATGCCACAGATCCGGGTCCCACGACCGCCTCGGCCAGTCTGTAGCGACGAGGATGACGCGGCGGCAGACGGCCCTGATCTTGCGTAACACTCTGGGCAACAGTGCCAGCGGAGGAAACACATAAGGGAGCTGAAACTGCGACCAGTCCTGAACTAAGGCATCTGCCGCCAGAGCTCTGGGATCTTGAGACCGTGCCATGAACGTTGGTACCGTGTTGTTGTGCCGGGACGCCATGAGGTTGACGTCCGGCACCCCCAGCGGCAACAGATCTCCTGAAACACGTCCGGGTGAAGGGACCATTTCCCTGCGTCCATGCCCTGGCGACTGAGATAATCTGCTTCCCAGTTTTCCACGCCTGGAAGTGAACTGCAGAGATGGTGGAGACCGTGGCTTCCACCCACATCAAGATCCGCCGGACTTCCTGGAAGGCTTGCCGACTGCGTGTGCCGCCTTGGTGGTTGATGTATGCCACCGCTGTGGAATTGTCCGACTGAATTCTGATTTGCTTGCTTTCCAGCCACTGCTGGAACGCTTTCAGGGCAAGATATACTGCCCGTATATCCAGAACATTGATCTGAAGCGAGGACTCTTGCTGGGTCCACGTACCCTGAGCCTTGTGGTGGAGAAAAACCGCTCCCCACCCTGACAGACTCGCGTCCGTCGTAACCACCTCCCAGGATGGGGGTAGGAAGGATTTCCCCTTCGATAATGAAGTGGGAAGAAGCCACCACCGAAGGGAAGCTTTGGTTGCCTGAGAGAGGGAGACGTTCCTGTCGATGGACGTCGGCTTCCTGTCCCATTTGCGTAGGATGTCCCATTGAAGAGGACGCAGGTGAAACTGCGCGAAAGGAACTGCCTCCATTGCTGCCACCATCTTCCCCAGGAAGTGCATGAGGCGCCTCAAGGGGTGTGACTGGCCTTGAAGGAGAGATTGTACCCCTGTCTGTAGTGACCGCTGCTTGATCAGCGGAAGCTTCACTATCGCTGAGAGGGTATGAAAACTCCATGCCAAGGTATGTGAGCGATTGGGCCGGTGTCAGATTTGACTTTGGAAAATTGATGATCCACCCGAAACTCTGGAGAGTCTCCAGGGTAGCGTCGAGGCTGTGTTGGCATGCCTCTTGAGAGGGTGCCTTGATCAGCAGATCGTCCAAGTAAGGGATCACCGAGTGACCCTGAGAGTGGAGGACCGCTACCACAGTAGTCATAACCTTGGTGAAAACCCGTGGGGCTGTTGCCAGGCCGAACGGCAGTGCCACGAACTGCAGGTGTTCGTTTTCATGGCGACGCGCAAGAAGCGCTGGTGCTCTGAAGCAATCGGTACGTGGAGATAAGCATCTTTGATATCGATCGATGCAAGGAAATCTCCTTGGGACATTGAGGCGATGACAGAGCGCATGGATTCCATCCGGAACCGCCTGGTCGTTACGTGTTTGTTGAGAAGTTTCAGGTCCAGGACAGGACGGAAGGACCCGTCCTTCTTTGGGACCACAAACAAGTTGGAGTAAAAACCTTGGCCCTGTTGCTGAAGAGGAACAGGGATCACCACTCCTTCCCTGAAGAATCGAGTCGGGGGACGAGAGGTGAACTCTATGTTGTAACCGTGAGACAGAATGTCTCTCACCCAACGGTCTTTTACCCGTTGCTGCCAGGCGTCGCAAAAGCGGGAGAGCCTGCCACCGACCGAAGATGCGGAGTGAGGAGGCCGAAAGTCATGAGGAAGCCGCTTTGGTAGCGGCATCTCCGGTGGCCTTTTTAGGACGTGACTTAGACTGCCATGCGTCAGAGTTCCTTTGATCTTTCTGAGGCCTTTTGGACGAGAATTGGGACCTGCCCGCGCCCCGAAAGGACCGACAGCTCGACTGCCCCTTCCTCTGTTGGGGTATGTTCGGTTTGGGCTGGGGTAAGGATGTATCCTTTCCCTTGGATTTTTTGATGATTTCATCCGAACGCTCGCCAAACAATCGGTCGCCAGAAATTGGCAAACTGGTTAATCGCTTTTTGGAAACAGAATCTGCCTTCCATTCCCGTAGCCACAAGGCCCTGCGGAGTACCACCGAATTGGCGGCTGCAACCGCCGTACGGCTCTCAGAGTCCGGGACAGCATTAATAGCGTAAGACGCAAATGCCGACGTCTGAGTGGTTATGGACGCCACCTGTGGCGCGGACGTGCGTATGGCTGCGTCAATTTGCGCTTGACCTGCTGAGATAGCTTGTAGCGCCCATACGGCTGCGAACGCTGGGGCAAAAGAAGCGCAGATCGCCTCATAGATGGATTTCAACCAGAGTTCCATCTGCCTGTCAGTGGCATCTTCGAGTGAAGTATCTTCCACTGCAAGTATGGATGTAGCTACCAGTCTGGAGATTGGAGGATCCACTTTGGGACACTGAGCCCAACTTTTGACCACGTCAGGGGGAAAGGGATAACGTGTATCCTTAAGGCGCTTAGAAAAAACGCTTATCTGGACAAGCATGGTGATTCTGGACTGCCTCTCTGAAATCAGAGTGGTCCAGAAACATACTCGGTGTACGCTTGGGAAACCTGAAACGGAATTTCTCCTGCTGAGAAGCTGACTCCTCCACCGGAGGAGCTGAGGGAGAAATATCCAACATACGATTGATGGACGCAATAAGGTCGTTCACTATGGCGTCCCCGTCCGGAGTATCAAGATTGAGAGCGGCCTCAGGATCAGAATCCTGATCAGCTGTCTCCGCATCATCAACCAGAGATTCCCCCCTCTGAGACCCTGCACAATATGATGTCCAGGGAAAATCTAAGCGAGCTCACTTAGTCGGTCGGGGGCTGGGGTCTGTGTCAGAACCCTCAGCCTGGGGTCCATGAGATACCCCTGGAGGACATTGTTGGTCTAGCTGAGGTGGGCCAGGGAACAAAGATTCAACAGAGTCCCTGTGCTGAGATACCGGCCTGGACTGCAAGGCTTCTAGTATCTTAGCCATAGTCTCAGAGAGTTTTGCAAACTCCGTCCCCGTCACCTGAACAGTGTTAGCAGGTGGCTCCCCCTGGGCCCCTCTTATCAGAGGCTCCGGCTGAGTAGGTGCCACAGGGGCCGAACAGCGCACACAATGAGGGTCAGTGGACCCTGCCGGTAGCGGGGTCGTACATGCGGCGCAGGCAACATAATAAGCCTGTGTTTTGGCACCCCTGCCTTTCGTGGGCGCCATGCTATTATCTTCCCTGAGTAACACAATAGGGTAAATAGCCAGAAATCAGCTGTGCACCATACAGTGTAAAACATATACCATAAACATATAATGTTACACTACAGCACAATGGGGCTAGCAACACAGGTGCTGCCTACCACCCGCCTAACGCGGTTGTGAGGCCACCAGAGTCCCTGCCTGGGTCTCCCAGACTTTGTCCCCCTCTGCAGCGTCCGAGGCGCTGACAGGAATGGCTGCCGGCGTGCTGAGGAGAGGAGGGAGCCGTGGGCGTGACCCAGAAAGTGCGGGAACAGGTGCCCGCACTGTGCACAGTGAGAGGGGTGGAGTATGCAAAGCATGCTCCAGCCCTCAGTGCTGCTCGTTCTGTGCAGAGTCCCGCCCTTCCCCTGCCTGACAGGGCTGTGGGCGGGAGGAAAGGAAACTAGGCCGCAAAAAGCCGGGGACTCTAGTAATAAACGCGGCCGCCGTAAAAGCGCGGCCGGCGTGAAAGTCCCTGGTGCACTACAAGTCCCAGCCGCGCCGCAGTGTTCCGTGGCAGCGGCGGTCAGCGCGGCAGTCCCTATACATAAACACACTCAGCAACGCTGAGTGTGTAATGGCACATTTCAACCCGGTCAGCGCCGCAGCCCGGTGCACTAGCACACCCAGCAAAGCTGAAGTGTGCTGTGCGCGGTCCCCATAGGGATACAGAGTACCTCCACGTAGCAGGGCCATGTCCCTGAACGGTACCCGGCTCCGATCCAGCAGGCTCCACAGGAGTTGTGGACGAAGCACGGTCTCAGTGCCTGGAGACCGATAGGATCCCACTTCACCCAGAGCCCTGAGGGGGATGGGGAAGGAAAACAGCATGTGGGCTCCAGCCTCCGTACCCGCAATGGATACCTCAACCTTACAACACCACCGACAAGAGTGGGGTGAGAAGGGAGCATGCTGGGGGCTCTATATGGGCCCACTTTTCTTCCATCCGACATGGTCAGCAGCTGCTGCTGACCAATCTGTGGAGCTGTGCGTGCGTGTCTGACCTCCTTCGCACAAAGCAAAAAACTGAGGAGCCCGTGGGAGCACGGGGGGTGTATAGGCAGAAGGGGAGGGGCTTTACACTTGAGTGTAATACTTTGTGCGGCCTCCGGAGGCATAGCCTATACACCCCAATTGTCTGGGTCTCCCAATAGAGCGACAAAGAAAATAGGTTTTCTCCTGTCAGTCTGCATGATCCTGACAAAATCATGCAGAAATTACATTCTCCAATTTGAGGTCTGGGCTTAAGAGGGATTGTCCACTACTATTTCAAACCCTTCTGATTCCACATTTCACCCAGGTAAAATTAAAAAGCCTATACTCGCCTCTGCAGCCTGCGTGGTTCCAGAGTGTCCACGTTATGTTGTGATGTCAAGAGAGCCCTGCGTTTTATCAGTGCTTGCTTCCGTCTCCCTGTCTTCAGACAAATGAGTTAATCAACAGGAAGGAAGTGCAGCAGCAGCCACTCACTTATTGTTGATTGCTCCTGTGGCCAAAAGGCAGACAGAAACCTGTGCTGATTAGAAGCGGGGGGATATCTGTGAGCTGGAAGAAACGTGGAATCAGAAGGGGGTTGTCCTTGTAGTAGCTAGTTGTGTGACAAGAGGAAGTCGTACAAAACGCGCGTCACGGTGGAGGGGCACCTTGACTACAGTATAGACCTAGACTGGATTATTCAAGAGGTAATCTATTCAGTTATATTTCTATTTGCACCAGAATAAAGCTTTAGAGTCATTTAATTAGTTGAGACACACATTCATATTTAGCCACTGGGATGAAGGGAATTTTGTTACTTACCGTAAATTCCTTTTCTTCTAGCTCTTATTGGGAGACCCAGACGATTGGGGTATAGCTACTGCCTCCGGAGGCCACACAAAGCACTACACTAAAAAGTGCTAGGCCCCTCCCCTTCTGGCTATACCCCCCCGTGGTATCACGGGTTCTCCAGTTTTAGTGCCAAAGCAAGAAGGAGGAAAGCCAATAACTGGTTTAAACAAATTAACTCCGAGTAACATCGGAGAACTGAAAAACCGTTCAACATGAACAACATGTGTACCCGCAAACAACAAAAAAATCCCGAAGGACAACAGGGCGGGTGCTGGGTCTCCCAATAAGAGCTAGAAGAAAAGGAATTTACGGTAACAAAATTCCCTTCTTCTTCAGCGCTCTATTGGGAGACCCAGACGATTGGGACGTCCAAAAGCTGTCCCTGGGTGGGTAAAGAAATACCGCATGTTAGAGCTGCAAAACAGCCCTCCCCTACGGGGGTGTCACTGCCGCCTGCAGGACTCTTCCACCTAAGCTGGCGTCCGCCGAAGCATAGGTATGCACCTGATAATGCTTGATGAAAGTGTGCAGACTGGACCAGGTAGCTGCCTGGCACACTTGTTGAGCCGAAGCCTGGTGTCGTAATGCCCAGGACGCACCCACGGCTCTGGGTGAGTGGGCTTTTAGCCCTGAAGGAACCGGAAGCCCCGCAGAACGGTAGGCCTCTACAATTGGTTCTTTGATCCATCGAGCCAGGGTGGCTTTAGAAGCCTGCAACCCCTTGCGCGGACCAGCGACAAGGACAAAAAATGCATCGGAACGGCGCATGGGCGCCGTGCGGGAAAAGTAGATTCTGAGTGCTCTCACCAGATCTAACAAACGTAAGTCCTTTCCATACCGGTGAACCGGATGAGGACAAAAGGAAGGCAAGGATATATCCTGATTAAGATGAAATGAAGATACGACCTTAGGGAGAAACTCCGGAATGGTGCGCAGCACTACCTTGTCCTGGTGGAACACCAGGAAGGGAGCCTTGGATGACAGAGCTGCCAGCTCAGACACTCGCCGAAGCGATGTGATCGCAACGAGAAACGCCACCTTCTGTGACAGGCGAGAAAATGAAACTTCCTTCAGAGGCTCGAAAGGCGGCTTCTGGAGAGCAACTAGTACCCTGTTGAGATCCCATGGATCTAACGGCCGCTTGTACGGGGGTACGATATGACAGACCCCCTGTAGGAACGTGCGCACCTTAGAAAGACGTGCTAGACGCTTCCGAAAAAAACACGGATAGTGCCGAGACTTGCCCCTTAAGGGAGCCGAGCGACAAGCCCTTTTCTAACCCCGATTGCAGGAAGGAAAGAAAAGTAGGCAATGCAAATGGCCAGGGAGACCCTCCCTGAGCCGAGCACCAGGTTAAGAAAATCTTCCACGTTCTGTGGTAGATCTTAGCAGAAGTGGACTTCCTAGCCTGTTTCATGGTGGAAACGACCCCTTGGGATAATCCTGAAGACGCTAGGATCCAGGACTCAATGGCCACACGGTCAGGTTCAGGGCCGCAGAATTCCGATGGAAAAACGGCCCTTGGGACAGTAAGTCTGGCCGGCCTGGTAGTGACCACGGTCGGCCGACCGTGAGATGCCACAGATCCGGGTACCACGATCTCCTCGGCCAGTCTGTGGCGACGAGTATGACGCGGCTGCAATCGGATCTGATTTTTGCGCAGTACTCTGGGCAAGATTGCCAGAGGTGGAAACACATATGGGAGCCGGAACTGCGACCAATCTTGCACTAAGGCGTCTGCCGCCAGAGCCCTGTGATCGCGCGATCGTGCCATAAATGCCGGGACCTTGTTGTTGTGCCGAGACGCCATTAGGTCGACGTCCGGCACCCCCCAGCGGCGACAGATTTCCTGAAACACGTCCGGGTGAAGGGACCATTCCCCTGCGTCCATACCCTGGCGACTGAGGAAGTCTGCTTCCCAGTTTTCTACGCCCGGGATGTGAACTGCGGATATGGTGGATGCTGTGTCCTCCACCCACATGAGGATTCGCCGGACTTCCTGGAAGGCTTGCCGACTGCGCGTCTCTCCTTGGTGGTTGATGTATGCCACCACTGTGGAGTTGTCCGACTGGAGTCGGATCTGCGCTCTTTCTAGCCACTGCTGGAAAGCTAGTAGGGCAAGATACCCTGCCCTGATTTCCAGAACATTGATCTGAAGGGTGGACTCCTGCTGAGTCCACGTCCCCTGAGCCCTGTGGCGGAGACAAACTGCTCCCCACCCTGACAGACTCGTATCTGTCGCGACTACTGCCCAGGATGGGGGTAGGAAGGATCTTCACTGTGACAATGAGGTGGAAATACGCCACCATTGCAGAGAGTCCTTGGCCGTCTGGGAAAAGGAGACTTTCCTGTCCAGGGAGGTTGACTGCCCGTCCCATTGGCGGAGAATGTCCCATTGAAGTTGGCGCAGATGAAACTGCGCAAAGGGAACTGCCTCCATGGCTGCCACCATCTTCCCTAGGAAGTGCATGAGGCGCCTTAAGGGGTGCGACTGGCCTTGAAGGAGAGACTGCACCTCTGTCTGCAGTGAACGCTGCTTGTTCAGCGGAAGCTTCACTATCGCTGATAGAGTGTGAAACTCCATGCCGAGATACGTTAGTGATTGAGTCGGTGACAGATTTGACCTTGCCAAATTGATGATCCACCCGAAAGTCTGGAGAGTCTCCAGCGTAACATTCAGGCTGCGTTGGCATGCCTCGAGGGATGGTGCTTTGACGAGTAGATCGTCCAAGTAAGGGATCACCGAGTGTCCCTGAGAGTGCAAGACTGCTACCACTGCTGCCATGATCTTGGTGAACACCCGTGGGGCTGTCGCCAGACCGAATGGCAGAGCTACGAACTGAAGATGGTCGTCTCCTATCACAAAACGTAGAAAACGTTGGTGCTCCGTAGCAATTGGCACGTGGAGATAGGCATCTTTGATGTCTGTTGAGGCAAGGAAGTCTCCTCGAGACATTGAGGTAATGACGGATCGGAGGGATTCCATCCGGAACCGCCTGGCGTGCACATGATTGTTGAGCAGTTTTAGGTCCAGAACAGGACGGAAGGAGCCGTCCTGTTTTGGAGCCACAAAGAGATTGGAGTACAAACCCTCGCCCTCGTTCCTGAGGGGGGACAGGGATCACCACTCCTTCTGCTCTTAGAGCGTCCACCGCCTGCTGCTGGGCATCTGCTCGGTGGGGAGGTGGGGCCGTTCTGAATAATGGAGTCGGAGGACGAGAACAGAACACTGTCCTGTGCACGTGAGCACAATGTCCGTCACCCACCGGTCTGTGACCTGTGGCAGCTAAATGTCGCCAAAGGCGGGGGAGTCTGCCATCAACCGCGGATGCGGAGAGAGAGAGAGAGAGCTGAGAGTCATGAGGAGACCGCCTTGGTAGCGGTTTCTCCGGCTGCCTTCCTTGGGCGTGATTGAGCCCGGCCGGAATCTGAGCCCGTCTGAGGTTTTGTAGCCCTTTTGCACGAGGACAATTGGGACCTGCCCGAGCTTGGGAAGGACCGAAACCTCGACTGTACTTTTAGGACAGATTTAATAGGGTAAGTCGCAGTGCAGACATTGCGGGGTTACGGACGCCTCTGCGGTACAGATGTACATGTGCTCAAGGCCAGCTGCGCAAGAACAGCTGAACAGGTTAGGTTGCCTATACGGCTGTGAATGCCGTGGCAACCGACACGCCGATAGCCTCCTAGACAGATTTCAACCAGAGTCCATCTGTCTGTGAATGGCAACTTTAAGTGAAGCCCCATCTCCAGTGCAACTATGGCTCTAGACGCAAGCCTGGAGATTGGAGAATCCACCTTTGGACCCTGGGTCCAGCGCTTGACCACGTCAGGGGAAAAGGGATAACGTGTATCTTTAAAAAACGTTTGGAGAAAACGCTTATCTGGTAAGCGTGGTGTTTCTGGACTGCTTCTCTGAAGTCAGCGTGGCCAGAAAAATACTCCATATCCGTTTGAGATACTGAAAAGGGACTTCTCCTGCTGTGAAGCTGACTCCTCCACTGGGGGAGCTGAGGGAGAAAGATCCAACCTTCCATTGATGGACGCTATAGGATCATTCCGTATGGCGTTACCATCCGGTGTATCCGGATTGAGAGCGATGTCAGGATCAAAGTCCTGGAGAGCTGCCTTATCATACAGAGAGTCCTCCTGGGACCCCCCCGTTCCAAATGAGGTTGGTCAGGAAGATTGCCCATGGCCTGTCTGGACTGCAAGTCTCTATCTTATGACAATATATCTGTCGAAACTGCAATTCCGTCCCTGTCCTTGGACAGGGTTGACAGGTGGTTTCTTTGGCCACGACTAGTAGAGACCCCGGCAGATGAAGTGCTAGATACCCCGGCAGACGAAGTGCTACAGGGGAGCATGCACACAATGGGACGGTGTCATGAATAGCATCCCATGTAGTAAAAACAGCACTGAAAATCTGTGTTGCTTTTTTGCCGCTGCCGACTAGCCATCTAGAAGTATATAGCCAAGAATGGTGACCGTACAGTGCAATGTATAGCATACAAGCATAAAGTACAAATGAACACTGCAGCACAAGCAATACAAGCAGCATAGAAGCCTATGCCCTGGCACCCCTGCTCTTCTGCTGCTGTAGACTAGTCATCTAGGGGAATATAGCCCAGAAGAGTGACCATACAGTGCGATGCATAGCATACAAGCACAAGTACAAATGCACACTGCAGCCCATGCAATACAAGCAGCATAGAAAAAAACCTGTGCCCCAGCACCCTTGGTTTTCTGCTGCTGTAGTCTAGCCATTCCAGGAGAATATAGCTAAGACTAGCGACTGTACAGTGCAGTGTATAGCATACAAGCATAAACACAAATGAACACTTCAGTACGTGCAATACAAGCAGCCTAGAAAGCCTGTGCCTTAGCACACCTGCTTTCCTGCTGCTGATGTGTCGCTCTCCAAGCGGGCATATAGCGACCTATGCAGTTAAAGAAGGGAATTTTGTTACTTACCGTAAATTCCTTTTCTTCTAGCTCTTATTGGGAGACCCAGACGATTGGGGTATAGCTACTGCCCTCCGGAAGCCACACAAAGCACTACACTAAAAAGTGCAAAGCCCCTCCCCTTCTGGCTATACCCCCCCCCGTGGTATCACGGGTACTCCAGTTTTAGTGCCAAAGCAAGAAGGAGGAAGCCAATAACTGGTTTAAACAAATTAACTCCGAGAAACATCGGAGAACCGAAAAAACCGTTCAACATGAACAACATGTGTACCCGCAAACCACAAAAAAATCCCGAAGGACAACAGGGCGGGTGCTGGGTCTCCCAATAAGAGCTAGAAGAAAAGGAATTTACGGTAAGTAACAAAATTCCCTTCTTCTTCAGCGCTCTATTGGGAGACCCAGACGATTGGGACGTCCAAAAGCTGTCCCTGGGTGGGTAAAGAAATACCTCATGTTAGAGCTGCAAGAAAACAGCCCTCCCCTACGGGGATGTCACTGCTGCCTGCAGAACTCTTCTACCTAAGCTGGCATCCGCCGAAGCATAGGTATGCACCTGATAATGCTTGGTGAAAGTGTGCAGACTGGACCAGGTTGCTGCCTGGCACACCTGTTGAGCCGAAGCCTGGTGTCGTAATGCCCAGGACGCACCCACGGCTCTGGTTGAGTGGGCTTTTAGCCCTGAAGGAACTGGAAGCCCCGCAGAGCGGTAGGCCTCTAGAATTGGTTCTTTGATCCATCGAGCCAGGGTGGCTTTAGAAGCCTGCAATCCCTTGCGCGGACCAGCGACAAGGACAAAAAGAGCATCGGAACGGCGCATGGGCGCCGTTCGGGAAATGTAGATTCTGAGTGCTCTCACCAGATCTAGCAAACGTAAGTCCTTTTCATACCGGTGAACCGGATGAGGGTAAAAGGAAGGCAAGGATATATCCTGATTAAGATGAAACGAGGATACGACCTTAGGGAGAAACTCCGGAATGGGGCGCAGCACTACCTTGTCCTGGTGGAACACCAGGAAAGGAGCCTTGGATGACAAAGCTGCCAGCTCAGACACTCGCCGAAGCGATGTGATCGCGACAAGAAACGCCACTTTCTGTGACAGGCGAGAAAAGGAAACGTCCTTTAGAGGCTCGAAGGGCGGCTTTTGCAGAGCAACAAGTACTCTGTTCAGATCCCATGGATCTAACGGCCGCTTGTACGGGGGCACAATATGACAGACCCCCTGTAGGAACGTGCGTACCTTAGGAAGACGTGCTAGACGCTTCTGAAAAAACACCGACAGTGCCGAGACTTGCCCTTTAAGGGAGCTGAGCGACAAGCCCTTTTCCAACCCTGATTGCAGGAAGGAAAGAAAGGTGGGCAATGCAAATGGCCAAGGGGATACTCTCTGTGCAGAGCACCAAGATAAGAAAATCTTCCACGTTCTGTGGTAGATCTTAGCAGACGTTGACTTCCTAGCTTGTCTCATTGTGGCTACGACTCCTTGAGATAATCCTGCAGACGCTAGGATCCAGGACTCAATGGCCACACAGTCAGGTTCAGGGCCGCAGAATTCTGATGGAAAAACGGCCCTTGGGACAGTAAGTCTGGTCGGTCTGGCAGTGACCACGGTCGACCGACCGTGAGATGCCACAGATCCGGATACCACGATCTCCTCGGCCAGTCTGGGGCGACGAGTATGACGCGGCTGCAATCGGATCTGATCTTGCGTAACACTCTGGGCAAGAGTGCCAGAGGTGGAAAGACGTATGGGAGCCGGAACTGCGACCAATCTTGAACCAATGCGTCTGCCGCCAGAGCTCTTTGATCGCGCGACCTCGCCATGAATGCCGGAACCTTGTTGTTGTGCCGGGACGCCATTAGGTCGACGTCCGGCACTCCCCATCGGCGACAGATTTCCTGAAACACGTCCGGGTGAAGGGACCATTCCCCTGCGTCCATGCCCTGGCGACTGAGGAAGTCTGCTTCCCAGTTTTCTACGCCGGGGATGTGAACTGCGGATATGGTGGTGCTTCCCTCTGTGCCTAGTGAGAGGGCTGGAGCATGTAAATCAGGCTCCAGCCCTCGTCGCTGCCGTGAAACAGCGTCTCTCCCCTACCCTGATTGACAGGGTGGGGGCGGGAACGAATCGGAGCTGCCGGCGTCCTAGGCCGCAAAAGCCGGGGACTAGATTTATAAACGCCACCGCCGTAAAAGCGCGGTCGGCGTGTCCCCGGCGAACTAAAAGTCACAGCAGCGCCGCCGGTCCAGCGGGGGTCGGCGCTGTGTTCCCACAACACAGAAAAAAAAAAAAAAAAAAAGTCCCCCAGTTAAACTGTAGGAACACTAGCTCTAGCGTTACGGTCCCCGGCGCACTACAACACCCAGCCAGCCCAGAGTGTGTCTGTGCCTGCCGGGGACACAGAGTACCTGTATGATGCAGGGCCGTGTCCCTGATGGTACTCCTGCTCGGCATCCACCAGGTGCTATGGGTCTGTGGATGGAGCCCGGCGTCAGAGCTTTGAGGCCGGCAGGATCCCACTTCCACAGAGCCCTACAAGGGGATGTGGAAGGAAAACAGCATGTGGGGCTCCAGCCCCTGTACCAGCAATAGGTACCCCAATCGTCTGGGTCTCCCAATAGAGCGCTGAAGAAATACACATGTACACACTGCAGTATATATTGGGGTCAGCACTATGTGTGCCGCTTACCGCCCGCCTATAAGCGGGTGTATGGTCGCCATAGTCCTGCCTTGCCGAAAGTCCGAGCTCGGACTGCAGTAATGGCTGCCGGCGTCTTCCCCAGCTCGTGTGAGGAGGGGCGGGCCGTGGGCGTGCCCCAAGTCAGAGCGGGAATCCGGCGTCCGACAGTGTGCAGTGAGAGGGCTGGAGCATGTAAAAAGGCTCCAGCCCTCGGCGCTGCTGATTGCTCAGCGCCTGTCCCCTTCCCTGAGTGACAGGGAGGGGGCGGGAACGAAGCGGCACTAGGCCGCAGAAGCCGGGGACTGGATTTATAAGCGCCGCCGCCGTAAAAGCGCGGTCGGCGCCCAGTCCCCGGCGAACTACAAGTCCCAGCCGCGCCGCCGCTCCCGGAGCGTCCGGCGCGGTAGTTCCCAATACACAAAGTCACTCAGCAAAGCTGCAGTGACTGTAACCCTTTACTGTCCCCGGCGCACTAGCACACCCAGCAAGTCTGGAGTGTGCTGTGTCTGTGTGTCCGGGTACACAGAGTACCTGTAATGGTGCAGGGCCATGTCCCTGAACGGTACTCCAGCTCCGTATCCAGCAGGTTCAAATGGGTCTGTGGATGGAGCCCGGCGTCAGAGCTTTGAGGCCGGCAGGATCCCACTTCCTCAGAGCCCCTCAGGGGATGTGGAAGGAAAGCAGCATGTGGGCTCCAGCCGCCGTACCAGCAATAGGTACCTCAACCTTACAACACCATCAACGGGTGAGAAGGGAGCATGCTGGGGGCCCTATATGGGCCCTCTTTTCTTCCATCCGAAATAGTCAGCAGCTACTGCTGACTAAAATCTGTGGAGCTATGCATGGATGTCTGACCTCCTTCGCACAAAGCTTGAAAACTGGAGAACCCGTGATACCACGGGGGGGTATAGCCAGAAGGGGAGGGGCCTAGCACTTTTTAGTGTAGTGCTTTGTGTGGCCTCCGGAGGCAGTAGCTATACCCCAATCGTCTGGGTCTCCCAATAGAGCGCTGAAGAAAATACTGATTATATACACTATCATCTGATTATTGATTGTATCTTTACTCTATAGAGATATACTATATATTAGAGTTCTAGTGCTTGGGTATACTATGGTTATGATGTATTCTTACAGGATTTTCAGCCATATATGATGTCCAATGTGGAGGTCCCTCCCTTTTGGGGCACCTTTTATGTCATTATTAATTCATACAATTAGATTAAAAACTATTTTATTTAATAAATATATGCGCATGTTCACTTGCTGTTGCCCTACTTCCCAATATCCACTGGGAGACTGGCATTTTGTCTGACAAGGGGCAGCATGGAGGAAGGACTTAGCTGAGCTTCTGAGAAAGATTTTTTTTTTTTAAGAGATTAGATAAAGGATGGATATGGGGAAGTTGCCGAATTTAATGTGCATTTTCTATGATTTGTGTTTGTTTATCACTGAAGCTACCATATTACCTCCACCATAGTTGTCATATCCACCGCCATATCCACCACCTTGATTTCCATAGCCTGGACCACCACCGTATCCACCTCGTCCACCACCACCACCACCACCATAGCCTGGTCCTCCACCAAAGTTTCCACCTGGATGAATACAAATTCCACATTAGTTACAATACAAATAGACAACACAGCAGGAAAAAGAATTTTGTCACTTACCGTAAATTCTTTTTCTTATAGTTCCGACATGGGAGACCCAGACCATGGGGTGTATAGCTTCTGCCTCCGGAGGACACACAAAGTACTACACTAAAAAGTGTAGCTCCTCCCTCCTAGCATATACACCCCCTGGATGACCACATCTAACTAGTTTAGTGCAAAAGCTGAAGGAGGACATCCACCCACAAGTAGAGATAGAGTAAAACCCGGAATAACCGGAACCTCTGTCTACAACAACAGCCGGTGAAAAAACACGGAACAAGAACTGCCAACAGGCAACAGGGAGGGAGCTGGGTCTCCCATGTCGGAACTATAAGAAAAAGAATTTACGGTAAGTAAACAAAATTCTCTTTCTTCATCGTTCCTTATGGGAGACCCAGACCATGGGACGTCTCAAAGCAGTCCATGGGTGGGAAATAAACAGAAAACTGAGAAGTAGGCAAAACCTAACTTCACAAATGGGCGACAGCCGCCTGAAGGATGCGTCTGCCCAAGCTCGCATCTGCCGAAGCATGAGCATGCACTTGGTAGTGCTTCGAAAAGGTGTGCAGACTAGACCAAGTGGCAGCCTGACAGACCTGCTGAGCCGTAGCCTGGTGCCTGAAAGCCCAAGAGGCACCGACAGCTCTGGTCGAGTGTGCCTTGATCCCCGGCGGGGGAGGCACCCGAGTACACTGGTAGGCATCGGATATGGCCGACCTAATCCAACGAGCTAGGGTCGGTTTAGAAGCAGAGAGACCCTTGCGCTGACCTGTGGTCAGCACAAAAAGAGAGGTGCACCGTTTAAGAGCAGCGGTGCGTGACACATAGATCCGGAGCGCCCGCACCAAATCTAAAGTATGCAACGCTTTCTCAACGCGATGCACAGGGGTCGGACAAAGGGAAGGCAATGAAATATCCTGGTTAAGGTGGAAAGGAGACACCACCTTAGGGAGAAAGTCCGGAGTCGGACGGAGAACCACCTTGTCTTGGTGAAAAACCAAAAAGGGTGACTCCGAAGAGAGCGCAGCCAAATCAGAGACTCTCCTGAGAGAAGTTATGGCCACCAGAAAGACCACTTTCTGTGAAAGTCGAAACAAAGAAACCTCCCTAAGAGGCTCAAAGGGGGGTTTCTGTAAGGCCGTGAGGACCAGATTAAGGTCCCAGGGATCCAGAGGCCGCCGGCAAGGCGGAATGATGTGAGATGCGCCCTGCATGAAGGTGCGCACCTGGGCCAGTCGGGCGATACACCGCTGGAACAACACTGACAGAGCCGAGACCTGTCCCTTGAGGGAATTGAGAGATAGTCCTAGCTGCAGACCGGACTGTAGAAAGGACAGGATGGTCGGCAAGGAAAACGGCCAAGGAGCATTGCCGGAAGAGCGACACCAGGACAGGAAAATTCTCCAAGTCCTGTGGTAAATCCTGGCCGAGGAAGACTTCCGAGCCTGAGTCATAGTGGAGATGACTTCGGAAGGAATGCCTGAAGCCGTCAGGATCCAGGACTCAAGAGCCAAGCCGTCAATCTGAGAGCCGCAGAATTCTGGCGGAAAAACGGACCTTGTGAGAGAAGGTCTGGGCGGTCCGGGAGATGCCACGGCACCTCTACGGACAGACGGAGCAGGTCTGGGTACCAAGCTCGCCTGGGCCAGTCCGGAGCAATGATTATGACCCGACGGCCCTCCATTCTGATCTTGCGCAGGACTCTGGGCAAGAGAGCTAGAGGGGGAAACACGTAGGCCAGACGGAACTGGGACCAATCCTGAACCAGCGCGTCCGCCGCCAAGGCCTGAGGATCGTGGGAGCGAGCCACGTAAACCGGGACCTTGTTGTTGTGCCGGGATGCCATTAGATCCACTTCTGGGGTGCCCCACTTGCGGCAGATTGACCGGAACACTGCCGGATGCAGGGCCCACTCGCCGCTGTCCACGGTTTGACGGCTGAGATAATCTGCCTCCCAGTTTTCTACGCCTGGGATGTGGACTGCGGATATGGTGGACTTTGAGTCCTCCGTCCACTGAAGGATACGTTGAACTTCCAACATTGCTAGGCGGCTGCGAGTCCCGCCCTGGTGATTGATGTAGGCAACTGCTGTCGCGTTGTCTGACTGGACTCGAATGTGCTTGCCCGCCAACAGGTGGTGAAAGGCTACGAGAGCTAAGAGCACAGCTCTGATTTCCAGCACATTGATCGAGAGGGCTAATTCGGACGGAGTCCAAGTGCCCTGTGCTCGGTGGTGGAGAAACACTGCTCCCCAGCCGGATAGACTGGCATCTGTGGTGAGAATCACCCAGGACGGAGCCAGGAAGGAGCGTCCCTGAGACAGAGAGGGGCCGAAGCCACCACTGAAGAGAGCTCCTGGTCTGTGGCGACAGAGCCACTAGCCTGTGCAAGGAAGAGGTCCGCTTGTCCCAACAGCGGAGAATGTCCAGCTGCAGGGGACACAGATGGAACTGGGCAAAGGGAACCGCTTCCATTGACGCCACCATCTGACCCAGCACCTGCATGAGGTGTCTGATGGAATGACGGCGGGGCTTCAACAGAGAGCGCACCGACAGATGAAGGGACTGCTGTTTGACTAAGGGCAGCTTCACAAGTGCCGGCAGAGTCTCGAATTGCATCCCTAGGTACGTAAGTTTCTGGGTCGGGGTCAGAGTGGACTTGGGCAGGTTGACAAGCCACCCGAATTGAACAAGCGTGGCGAGAGTGAGCGAGGTCGTCCAGGTAGGGAATCACTGCCAACCCCTGGAGGTGCAGAACCGCAACCACTGCTGCCATGACCTTGGTGAATACACGAGGGGCCGTGGCTAAGCCGAAGGGGAGAGCCACGAATTGGAAATGTTCCTCTCCGATTGCAAAACGTAGCCAACGCTGGTGTGAAACTGCAATTGGCACATGCAGATAGGCATCTCTGATGTCGATGGATGCTAGAAAATCTCCTTGGGTCATTGAGGCAATGACTGATCGCAGAGATTCCATGCGAAAGTGCCGCACCTGAACATGCTTGTTGAGAAGCTTGAGATCCAGGATGGGCCGGAAGGAACCGTCCTTCTTGGGGACTAGGAAGAGGTTTGAGTAGAAACCTCTGAACCGTTCCCGGGCGGGAACCGGTACAATTACTCCGTTGGCCTGCAAGGATGCCACGGCCTGAGAAAAGGCGGCGGCTTTGGAGCAGGGGGGAGTGGACAGAAAGAATCTGTTTGGCGGGCTGGAACAAAATTCTATCCTGTAGCCGTGGGAGATATGTGTTGGAACCACACGTCGCCAAAGTGGGAGAGCCTGCCACCGACCAAGGACGTTGCTGGCGCAGCCAGATAGTCAAGAGGAGGCTGCCTTAGTGGCAGCGGCTCCTCCGCTCTTCTGAGGACGCGGCTTCGTGCGCCAGCTGGGTTTTCGATCCTTGGCTGAGTTAGTGGACGAGGCTGAGGGCTTAGAGGATGACCAGTTAGAGGAACGAAAGGAACGAAACCTCGACTGGTTCCTGCCCTGGACAGGTTTCCTAGTTTTAGTTTGTGGCAAGGAAGTACTCTTCCCGCCAGTAGCTTCCTTAATAATTTCATCCAGTTCACCGAACAGCCGGGACCCAGCAAAGGGGAGCCCAGCAAGGTACTTCTTGGAAGAAGCGTCTGCTTTCCACTCTCGAAGCCACAAGATCCTGCGGATCGCGAGGGAATTAGCGGAAGCCACCGCCGTGCGGTGAGAAGCCTCCAGAATGGCAGACATGGCATAGGATGAAAAGGCCGAAGCCTGGGAAGTTAAGGCAACCATTTCGGGCATAGAGTCCCTGGTGAGGGAATGCATCTCCTCCAGAGAAGCAGAGACGGCCTTAAGAGCCCACACTGCTGCAAAGGACGGGGAGAACGAGGCCCCTGCCGACTCATATACAGATTTGGCCAGAAGGTCAACCTGGCGGTAAGTAGGATCCTTAAGTGAGGTGCCATCGGCCACAGATACAACTGTCCGGGCTGAGATTCTAGACACCGGAGGATCTACCTTTGGTGAATGAGCCCACTCCTTGACCACCTCTGGTGGAAAGGGAAAACGGTCATCAGAACTACGCTTTGGGAAGCGTTTGTCAGGACAGGCCCTGGGCTTGGTCACAGTGGCCTGAAAACTGGAGTGGTTAAAAAACATACTCCTTGCTCTCTTAGGTGAGGTAAACTGGTGTTTTTCTACCAGAGAGGCTTGTTCCTCTGACACTGGTGGATTGAGGTACAGTACGGAATTAATGGACGCAATCAAGTCACTAACATCCGCATCACTTTCAGATAGATCAATGGGGTACATAGAGGTAGCGTCCGAGCCCACAGTAAAGGCATCCTCCTCGCCCAGCAATTCAGTTCGTGAATCAGAGCCGTGGGACGAGGAAGGAGAAGAGTCCCTGCGTCTCCGTTTAAGAGGACGGGGTCCGGGAACAGATGAAAAATCCTCTGTGAGCTCTGCAGAGCGAGTCGGAGCAGCAGAGGCGCCCTGAGAAAGGGGCTGATGCATGGTCAGCAGAGTCCGGGACAGCTGTCCCATGGAGTCGGCAAAGGACTGGGAGATAGCTTTAGAAAACGATGCTACCCAAGCCGGGGGTTCAGCCGGAGGGACCCCTGGGGAGACTCCAGGCTGAGGCACCACCATGTTAGAGCAGGCATCACAATGAGGATATGTGCTCGGTTCAGGCAGTATGAGCTTACATGCAGTGCATATTGAGTACAGCCTTGCAGCCTTGCTCCTAGTGAGAGACATGCTGCTGAGGTGGAGGTTCTGCAGTAAAGAACACACTCCTTCAGAATGACCCCCAGAGAGTGTATAAGAAAGTCCACAACCAGAGGTTGTGGCTTACCAGACCGTTTTGTGTGCCCTCCGGATCCCACAGCTTGGACCCCCAGATAGATGCAGAGCTGCAGCAGCCAGCGCCGATCAGTGTGTAAACGCTGATAAAATGGCGCCGGAGTGAGGAGGGGGGGGCGGGGTTTAGTCCAAGAGCGGGAACCAGAGGGCCAAGGAGAAATACAGGGGAGGGAAACATCTCCTCAGAGAGGAGTGTCCTCCCCTGAGCTGAACGGCCGGTGCCGCACTGTCCCTCTGCATGACTGACATGCAGGGGCAGTGAAAACGAAACTAGGCCGCAGCCGAATCCGGGGCCTAAATTTTCTCATGCGGCCGACGAGCAGGCACCCTCGGCGCGGTTCTCAGGGGAAAACCAGAGAACCGGCCGGAAATCACAGCACAGTGAAATGAAGGGAATTTTGTTACTTACCGTAAATTCCTTTTCTTCTAGCTCCTATTGGGAGACCCAGACGATTGGGTGTATAGCTACTGCCTCCGGAGGCCACACAAAGCATTACACTAAAAAGTGTAAGGCCCCTCCCCTTCTGGCTATACACCCCCCGTGGGAACACGGGATGCTCAGTTTTAGTGCTAAAGCAAGAAGGAGGAAAGCCAATAACTGGTTTAAACAAATTCACTCCGAGTAACATCGGAGAACTGAAAACCGTTCAACATGAACAACATGTGTACCCGAAAAAACCAAAAATCCCGAAGGACAACAGGGCGGGTGCTGGGTCTCCCAATAGGAGCTAGAAGAAAAGGAATTTACGGTAAGTAACAAAATTCCCTTCTTCTTCGGCGCTCCATTGGGAGACCCAGACGATTGGGACGTCCAAAAGCAGTCCCTGGGTGGGTAAAGAAATACCTCATGTTAGAGCTGCAAAGCCGGCCCTCCCCTACGGGGAGGCAACTGCCGCCTGCAGGACTCTTCTACCTAGGCTGGCGTCCGCCGAAGCATAGGCATGCACCTGATAATGTTTGGTGAAAGTGTGCAGACTCGACCAGGTAGCTGCCTGGCACACCTGTTGAGCCGTAGCCTGGTGTCGTAATGCCCAGGACGCACCCACAGCTCTGGTTGAGTGGGCCGTTAGCCCTGAAGGAACCGGAAGCCCAACAGAACGTTAGGCTTCAAGAATTGGTTCTTTGATCCCTCGAGCCAGGGTGGATTTGGGAGCCTGCAACTCTTTGCGCTTACCAGCGACAAGGACAAAGAGTGCAACTGAGCGGCGCAAGGCGCCGTGCGGGAAATGTAGATTCTGAGTGCTCTCACCAGATCTCACAAATGTAAGTCCTTTTCATACCGGTGAACCGGATGAGGACAAAAGGAAGGCAAGGAGATATCCTGATTAATATGAAACGAGGATACTACCTTAGGGAGAAACTCCTGAATGGGGCGCAGCACTACCTTGTCCTGGTGGACCACCAGGAAGGGAGCCTTGGATGACAGCGCTGCTATCTCAGACACTCTCCGAAGAGACGTGATCGCTACCAGAAAGGCCACTTTCTGTGATAGTCGAGAAAGTGAAACATCCGTCAGAGACTCGAAAGGCGGCTTCTGGAGAGCAACTAGTACCCTGTTCAGATCCCATGGATCTAACGGCCGCTTGTACGGGGGGACGATATGACAAACCCCCTGCAGGAACGTGCGTACCTGCGGAAGTCGTGCTAGACGCTTCTGAAAAAACACCAATAGCGCCGAGACTTGCCCTTTAAGGGAGCCGAGCGACAAGCCCTTTTCCAACCCAGATTGCAGGAAGGAAAGAAAAGTAGGCAATGCCAATGGCCAGGGGGATACTCCTTGTACAGAGCACCAGTAAAAGAAAATCTTCCACGTCCGTGGTAGATCTTAGCAGACGTGGGCTTCATAGCCTGTCTCATGGTGGCAACGACCCCTTGGGATAATCCTGAGGACACTAGGATCTAGGACGCAATGGCCACACAGTAGGTTCAGGGCCGTAGAATTCAGATGGAAAAACGGCCCTTGGGACAGTAAGTCTGGCCGGTCTGGTAGTGCCCACGGTTGACCGACCGTGAGATGCTTGTCGCCAGAGCTCTTTCTCCGTCTTCCACCCCCAGCAGAATCCGGCGGACTTCCTGGGAGGCTCGCCGACTGCGTAGTCCGCCTTGGTGGTTGATGTATGCCACCACTGTGGATTGTCCGACTGAATTCGGATCTGTTTGCCTTCCAGCCACTGCAGGAAGTCTTGCAGAGCAATATACACTGCCCAGAGCTCCAGACAATTGATCTGAAGAGTGGACTCCTCTGAAGAGAGTCTTTGATCGTCTGAGAAAGGGGGACGTTCCTGTAGGGACATCGACTTCCCCTCCCATGAGCGAAGAATGTTCCATTGAAGTGGACGCAGATGAAACTGCGTGAAAGGGACTGCCTCTGGATGAGGCGTCTCCTTGAAGGAGAGACTGCACCCCCGTCTGTATTGACCGCCGTTTGTCCAGTGGAAGCTTCACCATCGCTGAGAGAGTGTGAAACTCCATGCCAAGATATGCCAGCGAGTGGGTTTAACTTTGAAAAGTTGAAGACCGACCCGAAACTCTGGGAAGTCTCCAGCGCCATGTTCAGGCTGTGTTGGCATGCCTCTTAAAGAAGGGAATTTTGTTACTTACCGTAAATTCCTTTTCTTCTAGCTCTTATTGGGAGACCCAGACGATTGGGGTATAGCTACTGCCCTCCGGAGGCCACACAAAGCACTACACTAAAAAGTGCAAGGCCCCTCCCCTTCTGGCTATACCCCCCCGTGGTATCACGGGTTCTCCAGTTTTAGTGCCAAAGCAAGAAGGAGGAAGCCAATAACTGGTTTAAACAAATTAACTCCGAATAACGTCGGAGAACTGAAAAACCGTTCAACATGAACAACATGTGTACCCGCAAACAACAAAAAAATCCCGAAGGACAACAGGGCGGGTGCTGGGTCTCCCAATAAGAGCTAGAAGAAAAGGAATTTACGGTAAGTAACAAAATTCCCTTCTTCAGCGCTCTATTGGGAGACCCAGACGATTGGGACGTCCAAAAGCTGTCCCTGGGTGGGTAAAGAGATACCTCATGTTAGAGCTGCAAAACAGCCCTCCCCTACGGGGATGTCACTGCCGCCTGCAGGACTCTTCTACCTAAGCTGGCATCCGCCGAAGCATAGGTATGCACCTGATAATGTTTGGTGAAAGTGTGCAGACTCGACCAGGTAGCTGCCTGGCACACCTGTTGAGCCGAAGCCTGGTGTCGCAAAGCCCAGGACGCACCCACAGCTCTGGTTGAGTGGGCTTTCAGCCCTGAAGGAACCGGAAGCCCAGCAGAACGGTAGGCTTCCAGAATTGGTTCTTTGATCCATCGAGCCAGGGTGGCTTTAGAAGCCTGCGACCCCTTGCGCTGGCCAGCGACAAGGACAAAAAGTGCATCTGAACGGCGGATAGGCGCCGTGCGAGAAATATAGATTCTGAGTGCTCTCACCAGATCTAGCAAACGTAAGTCTTTCTCATACCGGTGAACCGGCTGAGGACAAAAGGAAGGCAAGGATATATCCTGATTAAGATGAAACGAGGATACGACCTTAGGGAGAAACTCCGGAATGGGGCGCAGCACTACCTTGTCCTGGTGGAACACCAGGAAGGGAGCCTTGGATGACAGAGCTGCCAGCTCAGACACTCGCCTAAGCGATGTGATCGCAACAAGAAACGCCACTTTCTGTGACAGGCGAGAAAAGGAAACGTCCTTTAGAGGCTCGAAGGGCGGCTTTTGCAGAGCAACTAGTACTCTGTTCAGATCCCATGGATCTAACGGCCGCTTGTACGGGGGCACAATATGACAGACCCCCTGTAGGAACGTGCGCACCTTAGGAAGACGTGCTAGACGCTTCTGAAAAAACACCGACAGTGCCGAGACTTGCCCTTTAAGGGAGCTGAGCGACAAGCCCTTTTCCAACCCCGATTGCAGGAAGGAAAGAAAGGTGGGCAATGCAAATGGCCAAGGGGATACTCTCTGTGCAGAGCACCAGGATAAGAAAATCTTCCACGTTCTGTGGTAGATCTTAGCAGACGTTGACTTCCTAGCTTGTCTCATTGTGGCTACGACTCCTTGAGATAATCCTGCGGACGCTAGGATCCAGGACTCAATGGCCACACAGTCAGGTTCAGGGCCGCAGAATTCTGATGGAAAAACGGCCCTTGGGACAGTAAGTCTGGTCGGTCTGGCAGTGACCACGGTCGACCGACCGTGAGATGCCACAGATCCGGATACCACGATCTCCTCGGCCAGTCTGGGGCGACGAGTATGACGCGGCTGCAATCGGATCTGATCTTGCGTAACACTCTGGGCAAGAGTGCCAGAGGTGGGAAGACGTATGGGAGCCGGAACTGCGACCAATCTTGAACTAATGCGTCTGCCGCCAGAGCTCTTTGATCGCGCGACCTCGCCATGAATGCCGGGACCTTGTTGTTGTGCCGGGACGCCATTAGGTCGACGTCCGGCACTCCCCATCGGCGACAGATTTCCTGAAACACGTCCGGGTGAAGGGACCACTCCCCTGCGTCCATGCCCTGGCGACTGAGGAAGTCTGCTTCCCAATTTTCTACGCCTGGGATGTGAACCGCGGATATGGTGGATGCTGTGTCCTCCACCCACATTAGAATGCGCCGGACTTCTTGGAATGCTTGCCGACTGCGCGTCCCTCCTTGGTGGTTGATGTATGCCACCGCTGTGGAGTTGTCCGACTGGATTCGGATCTGCTTTCCTTCCAGCCACTGTTGGAAGGCCAGTAGGGCAAGATACACTGCCCTGATTTCCAGAACATTGATCTGAAGGGTGGACTCCTGCGGAGTCCACGTCCCCTGGGCCCTGTGGTGGAGAAACACTGCTCCCCACCCTGACAGACTCGCATCTGTCGTGACCACTGCCCAGGATGGGGGCAGGAAGGATCTTCCCTGAGACAATGAGGTGGGAAGGAGCCACCATTGTAGAGAGTCCTTGGCCGTCTGGGAAAGAGAGACTTTCCTGTCCAGGGACGTTGACTTCCCGTCCCATTGGCGGAGAATGTCCCATTGAAGTGGGCGCAGATGAAACTGCGCAAAGGGAACTGCTTCCATGGCTGCCACCATCTTCCCGAGGAAGTGCATGAGGCGCCGTAAGGGGTGCGACTGGCCTTGAAGGAGGGATTGCACCCCTGTCTGTAGGGACCGCTGCTTGTTCAGCGGAAGCTTCACTCTCGCTGCTCGAGTATGAAACTCCATGCCAAGATACGTTAGCGACTGTGACGGTGACAGATTCGACTTTGGAAAGTTGATGATCCATCCGAACGTCTGTAGAGTCTCCAGCGTAGCATGTAGACTGAGTTGGCATGCCTCTTGAGAGGGTGCCTTGACAAGTAGATCGTCTAGGTAAGGGATCACCGAGTGTCCCTGAGAGTGCAAGACTGCTACCACCGCCGCCATGACCTTGGTGAAGACCCGGGGGGCTGTCGCCAGACCGAATGGCAGAGCTACGAACTGAAGATGGTCGTTTCCTATCACAAAACGTAGAAAACGTTGATGTTCTGTAGCAATTGGCACGTGGAGATAAGCATCTTTGATGTCTATTGAGGCAAGGAAGTCTCCTTGAGACATTGAGGCAACGACAGAGCGGAGGGTTTCCATCCGGAACCGTCTGGCGTGCACATGTTTGTTGAGCAGCTTTAGATCCAGAACAGGACGGAACGAGCCGTCCTTTTTTGGAACCACAAAGAGATTGGAGTAAAACCCTCGCCCTTGTTCCTGAGGCGGTACAGGAACCACTACTCCTTCCGCTCTTAGGGAGTCCACCGCCTGCAGCAGGGCATCTGCTCGGTCTGGATGTGGGGAGGTTCTGAAGAACCGAGCTGGAGGACGAGAACTGAACTCGATTCTGTACCCGCGAGACAAAATGTTTGTCACCCACCGGTCTTTGACCTGTGACATCCAAATGTCGGAAAAGCGGGAGAGCCTGCCCCCGACCGGAGATGCGGAGGGGGGGGGCTGGAAGTCATGAGGTAGCCGCTTTGGAAGCGGTTCCTCCATTTGCTTTCTTGGGGCGTGCGTGAGCCCGCCAGGAATCTGAGACTCTTTGCGTCCTCTGAGTCCCTTTGGACGAGGAGAATTGTGTCTTGCCCGAACCTCGAAAGGACTGAAACCTCTGCTGCCATTTTTTCTGCTGAGGTTTGCTTGATCTGGGCTGGGGTAAGGAAGAGTCTTTACCCTTGGACTGTTTAATGATGTCAGCCAATGGCTCGCCAAACAGTCTATCTCTAGATAAAGGCAAGCTGGTTAAACATTTTTTGGAACCAGCATCTGCTTTCCAGTCCTTTAACCACAAGGCTCTGCGCAAAACTACCGAATTGGCGGACACCATTGAGGTGCGGCTGGTAGATTCTAGGACCGCATTGATAGCGTAAGACGCAAACGCAGACATCTGCGAGGTAAGGGACGCCACTTGCGGCACCGCTGGATGTATGATAGCATCACTTTTGCTAAACCAGCTGAAATAGCTTGGAGTGCCCATACGGCTGCGAATGCTGGAGCAAACGACGCGCCGATAGCTTCATAGACAGATTTTAACCAAAGGTCCATCTGTCTGTCATTGGCATCCTTAAGTGAAGCGCCATCCTCCACTGCAACTATGGATCTAGCTGCAAGTTTGGAAATCGGGGGGTCTACTTTTGGACACTGGGTCCAGCGCTTGACCACATCAGGGGGGAAAGGAAAACGTGTATCCTTAGAACGTTTAGAGAAACGCCTTTCTGGATGAGCGTCGTGTTTCTGGATTGACTCTCTGAAGTCAGAGTGATCCAAGAAAGCACTCAATTTACGCTTGGGATAGAGGAAACGAAACTTCTCCTGCTCTGCAGCTGCCTCCTCTGCAGAAGGAGCTGGGGGAGAAATATCCAACAGTCTATTGATGGCTGAGATAAGCTCGTTTACCATGGCGTCCCCATCCGGGGTATCCAGATTGAGAGGGGTTCCAGGATAAGACTCCTGATCACTCTCTTCAGACGCATCACAGGGCGACTGATTGCGCTGAGACCCTGAGCAGTGTGATGACGTTGAGGGTCTTTCCCAGCGAGCTCGCTTAGGGTGGCTGGGGCTATCTGAGTCATAATACTCAGCCTGGGAAGCCGGGGACCCCCTTGCAGTCTGGATTAATTCCAACTGAGGGGGATTAGAGGACAGAGACCTCGCCGTGTCCATAGACTGAGCCCCAGTCATGGATTGCAAAGTTTCAAGGATTTTTGCCATAGTCACAGACATTCCATCAGCAAAAACTGCAAAGTCTGTCCCTGACACCGGGGCAGGACTTACAAGCGTCTCAGCCTGGGTCACTACCCCTCCGGACTCCGGCTGGCGAAGCAGCACCGGATCTGAGCATTGCACACAATGGGGGTCTTTGGAACCTGCTGGTAGAGCAGCCCCACATGCAGCACACGCAGTGTACACAGCCCTAGCCTTGGCAGCCTTGCGTTTTGTGGATGACATGTTGCTGCCTCCTCAGAGCGATCTGGGGTATCCAGCCAGGAAGCGACCTCACAGTGCAAGAAATAAATAAATATATATATCTGGTGACACAGTACACCAATACACACTGAGGCACTAGAGGGGCCAGCTGAAATGCCGCTTACCGCCCGCTTAAGAGCGGGTGTGTGGTCGCCAAAAGCCCCCTAGTCCAGGTCTCCCAGAGCCTTGCGTCCTTCCTCCAGCCAGACTGCATGTAATGGCTGCCGGCGTCCTGGGAGAGGAGGGGGGGCGGGCCCTGGGCGTTCCTGGCTAAGAGCGGGAAGCCTGCTTCCCTCTGTGCCTAGTGAGAGGGCTGGAGCATGTAAATCAGGCTCCAGCCCTCGTCGCTGCTGCGAAACAGCGTCTCTCCCCTACCCTGATTGACAGGGTGGGGGCGGGAACGAAGCGGAGCTAGGCCGCAAAAGCCGGGGACTGGATTTATAAACGCCGCCGCCGTAAAAGCGCGGTCGGCGTGTCCCCGGCGCACTACAAGTCACAGCAGCGCCGCCGGTCCAGTGGGGGTCGGCGCTGCGTTCCCACAACACAAAAGTCCCCCAGTAAACTGCAGGAACACCAACTCAATCGTTACGGTCCCCGGCGCACTACAACACCCAGCCAGCCCGGAGTGTGTCTGTGCCTGCCGGGGACACAGAGTACCTGTATGATGCAGGGCCATGTCCCTGATTGTACTCCTGCTCCATATCCATCAGGTTCAACTGGGTCTGTGGATGGAGCCCGGCGTCAGAGCTTAGAGGCCGGCAGGATCCCACTTCCACAGAGCCCTACAAGGGGATGTGGAAGGAAAACAGCATGTGGGGCTCCAGCCCCTGTACCAGCAATAGGTACCTCAACCTTACAACACCATCCACGGGTGAGAAGGGAGCATGCTGGGGGCCCTATATGGGCCCTCTTTTCTTCCATCCGAAATAGTCAGCAGCTACTGCTGACTAAAATCTGTGGAGCTATGCGTGGATGTCTGACCTCCTTCGCACAAAGCTTGAAAACTGGAGAACCCGTGATACCACGGGGGGGGTATAGCCAGAAGGGGAGGGGCCTTGCACTTTTTAGTGTAGTGCTTTGTGTGGCCTCCGGAGGGCAGTAGCTATACCCCAATCGTCTGGGTCTCCCAATAGAGCGCTGAAGAAAGAGTGCCTTGACAAGTAGATCGTCTAAGTAAGGGATCACAGAGTGACCCTGAGAGTGCGGGACTGCTCCCACTGCTGCCATGAACTTGGTGAAAACCCGTGGGGCTGTCGCCAGACGGAAGGGTAGGGCTACGAACCGAAGATGCTCGTCTTCAATAACGAATCGTAGCAAACGCCGGTGCTCTGGAGCAATCGGCACGTGGAGATAAGCATCCTGCTGTCTAATGATGCTAGGAAATCTCCTTGAGACATTGAGGCAATGACGGAGCGGAGGGATTCCATCCGGAACCGCCAGGTTTTCACGCGCTTGTTGAGCAGTTTAAGGTCCAGAACGGAACGGAAGGAGTCGTCCTATTCTGTCACCACGACCAGATCGGAGTAAGAAGCATCTCTTGTTCCTGAGGAGGAACAGGGATTACCACTCCTACTGCCTGCAGAAGAGCCTCGGCTCGGCCGGTGAGGAAGATTGGCGACAAACTGTCTCTCACCCACCGGCCATTGACCTGTGGCCGGTAAATGTCGCTAAAGCGGGGGAGTCTGCCACCGACCGCGGACGCGGAGTGAGAGGGCTGAAAGTCATGAGGAAACCGCCTTGGTAGCGGTTCCTCCGACTGCCTTCCCCGGGCGTGATTGAGCCCGCCAGGAACCTGCGCCTCTGAGCCTTTTGAGTCCTGTTGGACGAGAGCAATGATGGGACTTGTTTGATGTGGGCTGGGGTAAGGAAGAATCCGTACCCTTGGACAGTTGAATGATTTCATCCAACCGCACACCAAACAGTCTGTCACCAGATAAAGGCAATCTGGTTAAGCACTTTTGTGGAAGCAGCATCTGCTCCAATCCCTTAACACTAGGTGTGTAACAACACGGAGTTGGCGGACGCCACTGACGTACGGCTCGTAGAGTCCAGGACAGCATAAACAGCTTGAGTCGCAATGCCGACATTGCGAGGTGAAGGACGCTACTGCGGCCAAGATGTACATGTGACAGCGTCCCTTTGCGCCAATACTAGCTGAAATAGCTTGGGGTGCTTCTATGGCTGCGAATGCCGGGGCAACCGACCCGCCGATAGCTTCATAGACAGATTGCAGCCAGAGGGCTATCTGTCTGTCAATGGCATCTTTAAGTGAAGTCTCATCTTCCACTGCAACTATAGATCTAGCCGCAAGCCTGGAGATTGGGGGATCCACCCTTGGAGCGCTTGACCACGTCAGGGAGGAAGAGACAACGCGCATCCTCAATACGGTTGGAGAAACGCTTATCGGGATAAGCGTGGAGTTCCTGGACTGCTTCTCTGGAGTCAGAGTGACCAGAAAAGTACTCAATATACGCTTGAGATACCGAAATAGGGATTTCTCCTGCTGTGAAGCTGACCCCTCCACTGGAGGAGTTGAGGGAGAAATACCAAACCTTCCACTGATGGACGCTCTAAGATTATTCACTATAGCGTCACCATCCGGTGTATCCGGATTGAGAGCGGTCTCAGGATCAGAGTCCTGAACAGCTACGTCTGCAACATCATACAGAGAGTACTCCTGCTGTGACCCTGACCAGAGATAAAGTCGAGGGCCGTTCCTAGGGAGCTCGCTTAGGCCGTCTGGGACTGTCGTCCGTGTCAGAGCCTGCACCCTGGGATGCATGGGACCCCCCTGGAGCCATGATTTGTTTCGAAATCAGGGAGGCCAGGGGCATTAAGAAGGGAATTTTGTTACTTACCGTAAATTCCTTTTCTTCTAGCTCTTATTGGGAGACCCAGACGATTGGGGTATAGCTACTGCCCTCTGGAGGCCACACAAAGCACTACATTAAAAGTGCAAGGCCCCTCCCCCTCTGGCTATACCCCCCCGTGGAATCACGGGTTCTCCAGTTTTAGTGCCAAAGCAAGAAGGAGGAAGCCAATAACTGGTTTAAACAAATTAACTCCGAATAACATCGGAGAACTGAAAAACCGTTCAACATGAACAACATGTGTACCCGCAAACAACAAAAAAACATCCCGAAGGACAACAGGGCGGGTGCTGGGTCTCCCAATAAGAGCTAGAAGAAAAGGAATTTACGGTAAGTAACAAAATTCCCTTCTTCTTCAGCGCTCTATTGGGAGACCCAGACGATTGGGACGTCCAAAAGCTGTCCCTGGGTGGGTAAATAAATACCTCATGTTAGAGCTGCAAAACAGCCCTCCCCTATGGGGGTGTCACTGCCGCCTGCAGGACTCTTCTACCTAAGCTGGCATCCGCCGAAGCATAGGTATGCACCTGATAATGCTTGGTGAAAGTGTGCAGACTGGACCAGGTAGCTGCCTGGCACACCTGTTGAGCCGAAGCCTGGTGACGTAATGCCCAGGACGCACCCACGGCTCTGGTTGAGTGGGCTTTTAGCCCTGAAGGAACCGGAAGCCCCGCAGAACGGTAGGCCTCTAGAATTGGTTCTTTGATCCATCGAGCCAGGGTGGCTTTAGAAGCCTGCAACCCCTTGCGCGGACCAGCGACAAGGACGAAAAGTGCATCGGCACGGCGTATGGGCGCCGTGCGGGAAATGTAGATTCTGAGTGCTCTCACCAGATCTAGCAAACGTAAGTCCTTTTCATACCGGTGAACCGGATGAGGGCAAAAAGAAGGCAAGGAAATATCCTGATTAAGATGAAAAGAGGATACGACCTTAGGAAGAAACTCCGGAATGGGGCGCAGCACAACCTTGTCCTGGTGGAACACCAGGAAGGGAGCCTTGGATGACAGAGCTGCCAGCTCAGACACTCGCCGAAGCGATGTGATCGCAACAAGAAACGCCACTTTCTGCGACAGCCGAGAAAAGGAAACTTCCTTCAGAGGCTCGAAGGGCGGCTTCTGGAGAGCAACTAGTACCCTGTTCAGATCCCATGGATCTAACGGTCGCTTGTACGGGGGCACAATATGACAGACCCCCTGCAGGAACGTGCGCACCTTAGGAAGACGTGCTAGACGCTTCTGAAAAAACACGGATAGTGCCGAAACTTGCCCTTTAAGGGAGCTGAGCGACAAGCCCTTTTCTAACCCCGATTGCAGGAAGGAAAGAAACTTGGGTAATGCAAATGGCCAGGGAGACACTCCCTGGGCCGAGCACCAGGATAAGAAAATCTTCCACGTTCTGTGGTAGATCTTAGCCGAATTCGACTTTCTAGCTTGTCTCATTGTGGCAACCACTCCTTGAGATAATCCTGCAGATGCTAGGATCCAGGACTCAATGGCCACACAGTCAGGTTCAGGGCCGCAGAATTCTGATGGAAAAACGGCCCTTGGGACAGTAAGTCTGGTCGGTCTGGCAGTGACCACGGTCGACCGATCGTGAGATGCCACAGATCCGGATACCACGACCTCCTCGGCCAGTTTGGAGCGACGAGTATGATGCGGCTGCACTCGGATCTGATCTTGCGTAGCACTCTGGGCAAGAGCGCCAGAGGCGGAAACACGTAAGGGAGCTGAAACTGCGACCAATCTTGAACCAAGGCGTCTGCCGCCAGAGCTCTTTGATCGCGCGACCTCGCCATGAATGCCGGGACCTTGTTGTTGTGCCGGGATGCCATTAGGTCGACGTCCGGCACTCCCCAGCGGCGACAGATTTCCTGAAACACGTCCGGGTGAAGGGACCATTCCCCTGCGTCCATGCCCTGGCGACTGAGGAAGTCTGCTTCCCAGTTTTCTACGCCTGGGATGTGAACCGCGGATATGGTGGATGCTCTGTCCTCCACCCACATTAGAATGCGCCGGACTTCTTGGAAGGCTTGCCGACTGCGCGTCCCTCCTTGGTGGTTGATGTATGCCACCGCTTTGGAGTTGTCCGATTGGATTCGGATCTGCTTTCCTTCCAGCCACTGCTGGAAGGCTAGTAGGGCAAGATACACTGCTCTGATTTCCAGAACATTGATCTGAAGGGTGGACTCCTGCGGAGTCCACGTCCCCTGAGCCCTGTGGTGGAGAAACACTGCTCCCCACCCCGACAGACTCGCATCTGTCGTAACTACTGCCCAGGATGGGGGCAGGAAGGATCTTCCCTGAGATAATGAGGTGGGAAGGAGCCACCATTGTAGAGAGTCCTTGGCCGTCTGGGAAAGCGAGACTTTCCTGTCCAGGGACGTTGACTTCCCGTCCCATTGGCGGAGAATGTCCCATTGAAGTGGGCGCAGATGAAACTGCGCAAAGGGAACTGCTTCCATGGCTGCCACCATCTTCCCTAGGAAATGCATGAGACGCCGCAAGGGATGCAACTGGCCCTGCAGGAGAGATTGCACCCCTGTCTGTAGTGACCGCTGTTTGTTCAGCGGCAGCTTCACTATCGCTGCTAGAGTATGAAACTCCATGCCAAGATACGTTAGTGACTGAGTCGGTGATAGGATCGACTTTGGAAAGTTGATGATCCATCCGAAAGACTGTAGAGTCTCCAGCGTAGCATTCAGGCTGTGCTGACATGCCTCCTGAGAGGGAGCTTTGACCAATAAGTCGTCTAGGTAAGGGATCACCGAGTGTCCCTGAGAGTGCAAGACTGCTACCACCGCCGCCATGACCTTGGTGAAGACCCGTGGGGCTGTCGCCAGACCAAATGGAAGAGCTACGAACTGAAAATGGTCGTCTCCTATCACAAAACGTAGAAAACGTTGATGTTCTGTAGCAATTGGCACGTGGAGATAAGCATCTTTGATGTCTATTGAGGCAAGGAAGTCTCCTCTGGACATTGAGGCAATGACAGAGCGGAGGGTTTCCATCCGGAACCTCCTGGCGTGCACATGTTTGTTGAGCCGTTTTAGGTCCAGAACAGGACGGAACGAGCCGTCCTTTTTTGGAACCACAAAGAGATTGGAGTAAAACCCTTGCCCTTGTTCCTGAGGAGGGACTGGGATCACCACTCCATCCGCTTTTAGGGAATCCACCGCCTGCAGCAGAGCATCTGCTCGGTCTGGATGTGGGGAGGTTCTGAAGAACCGAGCTGGAGGACGAGAATTGAACTCGAATCTGTACCCGCGAGACAAAATGTCCGTCACCCACTGGTCTTTGACCTGTGACATCCAAATGCCGGAAAAGCGGGAGAGCCTGCCCCCGACCGGCGATGCGGAGGGGGGGGGCTGGAAGTCATGAGGTAGCCGCTTTGGAAGCGGTACCTCCATTTGCTTTCTTGGGGCGTGTGTGAGTCCGCCACGAATCTGAGTTTCTTTGCGTCCTCTGAGTCCCTTTGGACGAGGTAAATGGTGTCTTGCCCGAACCTCGAAAGGACTGAAACCTCTGCTGCCACTTTTTCTGCTGAGGTTTGGATGTTCTGGGTTGTGGTAAAGAGGAGTCTTTACCCTTGGACTGCTTAATGATGTCAGCCAATGGCTCGCCAAACAGTCTATCTCTAGACAAAGGCAAACTGGTTAAACATTTTTTGGAACCAGCATCTGCTTTCCAGTCCTTTAACCACAAGGCTCTGCGCAAAACTACCGAATTGGCGGACGCCATTGAGGTGCGACTGGTAGATTCTAGGACCGCATTGATAGCGTAAGACGCAAACGCCGACATCTGCGTGGTAAGGTGCGCCACTTGCGGCACTGCTGGATGCATGATAGCATCCACTTTTGCTAAGCCAGCTGAAATAGCCTGGAGTGCCCATACGGCTGCGAATGCCGGAGCAAACGACGCGCCGATAGCTTCATAGACAGATTTTAACCAAAGGTCCATCTGTCTGTCATTGGCATCTTTAAGTGAAGCGCCATCCTCCACTGCAACTATGGATCTAGCTGCAAGTTTGGAAATCGGGGGGTCTACCTTTGGACACTGTGTCCAGCGCTTGACCACCTCAGGGGGGAAAGGGAAACGCGTATCTTTAGATCGTTTAGAGAAACGCCTTTCTGGGTGAGCGTCGTGCTTCTGGATTGATTCTCTGAAGTCAGAGTGATCTAACAAAGCACTCAATTTACGCTTGGGATAAAGGAAACGAAACTTCTCCTGCTCCGCAGCCGCCTCTTCTGCTGAAGGGGCTGGGGGAGAAATATCCAACAGCCTATTGATGGCTGAGATAAGGTCGTTTACCATGGCATCCCCATCCGGGGTATCCAGGTTGAGAGGGGTTCCAGGAGTGGATTCCTGATCACTCTCATCAGACACATCACAGGGAGACTGATTGCGCTGAGACCCTGAGCAGTGTGAAGACGTCGAGGGTCTTTCCCAGCGAGCTCGCTTAGGGTGGCTGGGGCCATCATCTGAGTCATAATCCTCGGCCTGTGAAGCCGGGGACCCCCCTGTGGGCTGGATACATTCCAAGTAAGGGGGACCTGAGGACAGAGGCCTCGCCGTGCCCAGAGACTGAGCCCCATGCATAGATTGCAAGGTTTCAAGTATTTTTGCCATAGAGACAGACATATTATCAGCAAAAACTGCAAAGTCTGTCCCTGTCACCGGGGCAGAACTTACAAGCGTCTCAGCCTGGGTCGCTACCTCTCCTGACTCCGGCTGGCGAAGCAGCACCGGGTCGGAGCATTGCACACAATGGGGGTCATCGGAGCCTGCTGGTAGATTAGCCCCACATGCAGCACACGCAGTATACACAGCCCTTTTTGCCTTGGCCGCCTTGCGTTTTGAGGATGACATGTTGCTGCTTCCACAGAGCGATCTGGGATATGCAGCCAGAAGCGACCTCACAGTGCAAGAAATACAATATCTATATATCTGTACACAGTACACCGATACACCGTGAGGCACTAGAGGGACCAGCACAGAAAAATCGCTTACCGCCCGCTTAAAAAAGCGGGTGTGTGGTCGCCAGATAGCCCCTAGTCCAGGTCTCCCAGAGCCTTGCGTCCTTCCTCCAGCCAGGCATGCATGTAATGGCTGCCGGCGTCTCGAGAGAGGAAGGGGGGCGGGCCCTGGGCGTTCCTGGCCAAGAGCGGGAAGCCTGCTTCCCTCTGTGCCAAGTGAGAGGGCTGGAGCATGTAAATCAGGCTCCAGCCCTCGTCGCTGCTAGCGAACAGCGTCTCTCCCCTACCCTGAATGACAGGGTGGGGGCGGGAACGAATCGGAGCCCGGCGTCCTAGGCCCAAAAAGCCGGGGACTAAATTTATAACCGCCGCCGCCGTAAAAGCGCGGACGGCGGATCCCCGGCGCACCACAAGTCACAGCAGCGCCGCCCGGTCCAGAGGGGGTCGGCGCTGCGTTCCCATACACAAAAAAGTCCCCCAGTAATCTGTAGGGACACCAACTCCACGTTGCGGTCCCCGGCGCACTACAACACCCAGCCAGCCCGGAGTGTGTCTGCGCCTGCCGGGGACACAGAGTACCTGTATGATGCAGGGCCTGTCCCTGATCGTACTCCTGCTCCGTCTCCATCAGGTTCTAATGGGTCTGTGGATGGAGCCCGGCGTCAGAGCTGAGAGGCCGGCAGGATCCCACTTCCACAGAGCCCTACCAGGGGATGTGGAAGGAAAACAGCATGTCAGGCTCCAGCCCTGTACCAGCAATAGGTACCTCAACCTTACAACACCATCCAGGGGTGAGAAGGGAGCATGCTGGGAACACTATATGTGTCCTCTTTTCTTCCATCCGAAATAGTCAGCAGCTACTGCTGACTAAAATCTGTGGAGCTATGCATGGAATGTCTGACCTCCTTCGCACACAAAGCTAAAACTGGAGAACCCGTGATTCCACGGGGGGGGGTATAGCCAGAGGGGGAGGGGCCTTGCACTTTTAATGTAGTGCTTTGTGTGGCCTCCAGAGGGCAGTAGCTATACCCCAATCGTCTGGGTCTCCCAATAGAGCGCTGAAGAAAACAACATTGCCCAAGGTCTGTCTGGACTGCAAAGTCTGTAAGATGTTAGTCATAGTCACAGACAATATATCAGCGGAAACTGCAACTCAGTCCCTGTACCTGGACAGGGATCACAGGTGGTTCTTTTGGCCACCTGTAGCAGAGACCCCATTGAGTAATTGCACACACTGGGGGTCCTGGAACAGTATCGCATGCAGTACAAGCAGCATAGAAAGCCTGTGCCTTGGCACCCATGCTTTTTTGCTGTTGTTGCCTAGCCATCTATGAGCATTAGCCAAGAATAGCGACCATACAGTGAATGTATAGCATACAAGCATGAAGTACAATAAACACTTCAGCACATGCAAACACTGCAGCACATGCAATCCAAGCAGCATTGAAAGCTTGTGCCTTAGCACCCTTGCTTTTCTGCTGCTGTTGTCTAGTCATCAAGGAGCATTAGCCAAGAATAGCGACATACAGTGAATGTATAGCATACAAGCATGAAAATAAACACTGCATCACATGCAATCCAAGCAGCATTGAACGCTTGTGCCTTAGCACCCTTGCTGTTTGCTGCCGCTGTCTAGCCATCTAAGCGGGTAGACAGCCAAGAATAGCCCTTACAGTGCCATGTAAAGCTGCAAGACAAGCAGCATATAAAGTCTGTGCTTTAGCACCCCTGATTTTTTGCTGCCGTTTCCAGGTCTGCATCCTGAATAGCGACCGTACAAAAGTACAACAGGACACTTCGGCATTAGTGGGTCAGCACTTTAGTTGCCGCTTACCGCCCGCACAAAAGCGGGTGTATGGCGCCGGAATCCTGTGCTGAATAGCTCAGCGCTTGTCTCCGTTTTCCCGCTCTGCGTGCCGGAATGGCTGCCGGCGTCCAGAGGAGAGGGGCGGGCTGAGGGCGTGCCCGAGACAAGAGCGGGAACCCGGCGTCTCACTGCGTCTAGTGAAGGGGGCTGGAGAATGCAAATAAGGCTCCAGCCCTCGGCGCTGCTATAGAACAGCGTCTCTCCCTTTCCCTGAGTGACAGGGTGGGGGCGGGAACGAAGCGGCGCTAGGCCGCAAAAGCCGGGGACTAAAGTTAGAAGCGCCGCCGCCGTAAAAGCGCGGTCGGCGCGTCCCCGGCGCACTACAAGTCCCAGCCGCGCCGCCGCTCCAGGGGCGGTCGGCGCGGCGGTCCCCAACACATAAAGTCCCCCAGAGAATCTGCAGGGACTATAACCCCAGCGCGCAGCGCTACAGTCCCCGGCGCACTAGCACACCCAGCAAGCCTGGAGTGTGTGTGGCCTGCCATACGGGGACACAGAGTACCTGAAAGTTGCAGGGCCTTGTCCCTGAACGGTACCTCGCTCAGCATCCAGCAGGTTCTATGGGTCTGTGGATGGAGCCCGGCCTCAGGGCTTGGGGGCCGGTAAGATCCCACTTCCTCAGAGCCCCTAAGGGGGATGGGGGAAGGAAACAGCATGTGGGCTCCAGCCTCCGTACCAGCAATAGGTACCTCAACCTTACAAACCGCAAGTGGGGTGAGAAGGGAGCATGCTGGGGGCCCTATATGGGCCCTCTTTTCTTCCATCCGATATAGTCAGCAGCTACTGCTGACTAAACAGTGGAGCTATGCGTGGATGTCTGACCTCCTTCGCACAAAGCTTGAAAACTGAGCATCCCGTGTTCCCACGGGGGGTGTATAGCCAGAAGGGGAGGGGCCTTACACTTTTTAGTGTAATGCTTTGTGTGGCCTCCGGAGGCAGTAGCTATACACCCAATCGTCTGGGTCTCCCAATGGAGCGCCGAAGAAAACACACTCTCCCCACAATAAATACACAAGGGACCCTTCAATAACGTCTCAATACTTAGCTTATGAGACGCAGGGCCAGGTCCCTGAGGGGTGAGCGCTCCGTCCGGCAGGGTCCTGAAAGGGCTGCGGATGGAGACCGGTCTCCTGCAAAGCAGAGAGAACCGTGATGGCTCCCACTTCAAGCCAGAGCCCGGAGGGATGGTGAAGGAGCACGGCATGTAAGGCTCCAGCCTTGTAAATCAACCTTAACAGCACCGCCGACACAGTGGGGTGAGAAGGGACATGCCGGGGGTCCGGCCTTGGACCCGCTTTTCTTCCAACTCTTTGAAATCAAAAATCAGATGAGAATGCATGTGTGTGTGACCTCCTGAACACAAAGCATTGAACTGGTTAGATGTGGTCATCCAGGGGGTGTATATGCTAGGAGGGAGGAGCTACACTTTTTAGTGTAGTACTTTGTGTGTCCTCCGGAGGCAGAAGCTATACACCCATGGTCTGGGTCTCCCATAAGGATCGATGAAGAAAATGGCTCTCTCATAGTACAGAGCGGGTTAAGTGCCATTTTCTCTGATTTTAACCATTTACAGCAGAGACCATTTACAGGGGCTCTTTGATTGTGTCCCACTGCTGGCCTACTTTGCAGAAAGCGTAATTTTTGCAGCAGAAAATCCTGTAGCTGTTTTGACTAGATCTTGAAGAAATTCCTGTCCCGATGTCAGAACAAGCCCATCTGGATCAATGGAGCAGTAGCAGAAATTTCAGCTGCAAACTTGTCGCATATGACTGCAAGATACAGGGGGTAAGACAAAATTTGTACAAGCATTCTTGTACACATGGCAGCATTCCCATAAATTCCAGTCATTGCCATTTAATTTCCATCTTTAAGTATAGGAGTTTTAGAAGCTTTGAAAAACCATTACAAGTTTAGATAGGGAAAATAATAAATTAAATTAAAAAAAAAAAAAAAAAAAAAAAAAAAAGAAAAAAACAACAGTATATATTTTTTTTACCTCCTTGACCGCCACTGTAGCCATTGTAACCGTCACCATATCCACGACCACCACCATAGCCATCTATAAAAGGAAAGAAGTGTTACTTTTAAAGTTTGGCAATTGTTCCCCTTTGAATGATTAATAAGATGTATAACCTGTGTGCAGGGAGTCATTATCACGCATTTAGAAAAATGCTGGTGGCTCACGATAGCAGAACATAATTATTTTGGAAGTATTTTAATGTCTCACCATATTCTATAGCTTTAAAAATTAATACAAATATCCATCTATGAAATATTTTACTCTTATTTTGTTTGTACGTGTTCCCTCTGAACTGTTAAGTGCTGTGGTCTAGGATAGAAACATTGTGACCATACACTATTTATTGGGACATACCAGAACCTCCTCTGAAGTTGCTGCCAGGTCCTGAGCCGAAGTTTCCACCACCACCTCCACCACGTGAGTCACCAAAACCAAAGTTACCTACAGAATAAATGCACATTTAGAAGGTGTTTAATAACCCTGAACTGGGACATAAATAGCAGGAAGCATACCTCCTCCCCTGCTGCTCCTCGTGCTCTGCACTTCATGCATTTCTTGTCTTGATAACGCCTTCCTTACTTCTGCATTATGCCCATTTATTGTGTGATACTTTTGCACTAAAACAAAAGAGCCCCCTTTAGCTTGCTTTGATACCACCTTTGAGACACCATAACATAAAAATAAAGAACAAGACACTCACAGACAATTTTATCCACGGGATCATGGTCATCAAATGTCACAAAGCCAAAGCCCCTCTTTTTGCCAGATTGTTTATCGGTAATAATTTCAATGCTTTCAATCTTTCCGTATTCTTCAAAATAATCCCTGAGGTGACGTTCTTCAGTGTCTTCCTTGATACCGCCAACAAACAGCTTCTTAACCGTAACATGGGCACCGGGCTTCGCGGATTCCTGGGAATTAGAACCTCAGTGAGACAAGCACATATAAGAGGAGACGTCATGAAATACAAGATGAACCCATGTAATTACCTCTCTTGCTACAGCTCGCTTGGGCTCCACAACTCTCCCATCAATAGAATGAGGCCGGGAGGCCATGGCAGCATCAACTTCATCCATAGAAGAGAAAGTCACAAAGCCAAAGCCTCTGGATCTTTTGCTGGCAGGGCCCCTCATAACCTACAGAGAGCAAAAGGATAGGTTTTGATTTGCATTTGGGTTCTCTACCACTTACTTTAGTATTATAGTCCTTTACTATAGGGTGGATCTTTGATTTACACTGTAGGTCACTTTTACATCCCCCTTTGCCTTGTGTTACTGACAGAGAGCAAAAGGAATAAGTAATTGCAGGGGGGTCAAATCAACAGAGAAATACACAAACAATACATTCAGGAAAGGATAAGTGAAGGATTTTATATTAAACGCAACTTTGATTTTATTTGGGATATTTTTGCTGTTGCTGTTCAAAAATTCAAGCAAAGAAAAAAAAAAAAAAAAACCCGTACGTGATGAAACAGAAGCCTGAGCCCATGGACAGTAGTACTATGGTGCTCATCAGCAGCATCCACTCCAGACAATGATATGCCTAGTGTGGTGTGAACATGGCCTTAAAATACTGACAAGACAGTGGAGATTACAGGATGCCGAGGATTTGGAAAACGTTATCTGTGGGAATACACGGGCAGATCACACACTGGACTGTACCCACCGTGTGTGGACTTATCCGCCAAAAAACCCCCCAAAAGATCAAGTCAGATGAACGCCGCCATCATAGGGAGAGGACTGACAGCAGCAGCTCACAAGACTCCGCATCGCCTCCCCCGCAAGGGTTGCAGGTATTACTAGTGCAGCGCCATTTATTCGTATTGCAGGCTGTGCACACATGGACCCATCTTCCAGTGATCTGACATTACACCCCATCGGGTTCCAGTCAGCACGCGGTCTTACCACAGATAACTAGAACAGTGGAAGGCTATGTGCGCACTATGACGGTTTTGCACATCTTAAAAACGCTGCCCTTTTGACCGCAAAAATCGTAGCGGTAAAACCGCATGCGTTTTTACTGCGTTTTGGATCACTGCGTTTTTCCAATTATATTGGATGGGTGAAAAACGCAGGAAAGAATTGACATGCCCATTTTTTTAGCTCAAAAACGCAGCAAAAAAAAAAAAAAAAAAAAAAAGCTGTGTGCTGATTGCAAAAATTAAATCTCGGACTTTGCTGGGGAAGCAAAGTCATGCAGTTTTGAGCCCAAAAACGTACCCGAAAAACGCTCAGTGTGCACATAGCCATAGGCTATGTTCACACAGAGCATCTTTTGTAACTACAAAGATGCAGCGTCTTTAGCCCCAGTAACACATGCATTTTTACCATCCATTGCGTTTTTAGGCTACATGCGCACACTGCGTTTTGTCGTGTTTTTCGCTGCAGTTTTGTTGTCAGAACTTTGACATTTGACTTTTCAGCAAAGTCTATGAGAAGTCAGATTTGCTGTGTGCACGTTGCAGGTTCATGTGTCAGTGGTTTTTTTTGTCAAAAGTTTGTGACAAAAAAGATGCAGCATGTTCAACATTTGTCACAAAAACACATCAAAAAAGCACCAAAAAAACCGCACCTACATTACAAGCACTTTTTTTTACATTTCAAGGCTCTCTCTGACAAGGTGCAGTTTTGGTTGCAGAAAAAACTGCAGCGTGTGCATGTAGCCTTAGGCTATGTTCCCACGGGAGTTTGTACCTGCGGATATATCTGCAGATTTCCCGCAGCTGCTCGCCAGAATCCGCAGCTACTTTTAGAGCAAAATATCTGCGGTAAACCTGCGGGCATTCATGCGGCTTACCTGCGGAAGTCCCAACCTCTATATCCATAGTGGAGGGCCGGGATTTCCGCAGAAATAATTGACATGCAGTTATGTGCAGCTGTGGGACATCTGCACATATCAGCAGCATGGACACAGCACTCCCCATAGGATAACATAGGGAGGGTCTGTACATTATTATAATGCTGAAACCTGTGGATTATCTGGAAAATCCAAGGATTTTCTGCAGATAAATCGGCAGGTTTAATCTCCCATGGGCACATAGCCAAAAGGCACTGTCACACATAACGAGATCGCTAGCGAGATCGCAGCTGAGTCACCGTTTGGTGACGCAGTAGCGATCCCGTTAGCGATCTCGTTATGTGTGACACCTACCAGCGATCAGGCCCCTGCTGTGAGATCTCTAGTCGTTGCTGAATGGTCCAGGTCATTTTCTTCAAAGGTGACGTCCTGCTGGGCAGGACACATCGCTGTGTTTGACACTGTGTGACATCTCACCTGCGTCCTCCCAGCGACTTACCTGCGATCCCTATCAGGTCGTATCGTTTTCGGGATCGCTGGTAAGTCGTTGTGTGTGACTGGGCCAAATCTATTGACTGGAAGGGCTCAAAAACGCTGGGAAACCGCAGAGAAAAAATGACCTGCTGAATCTTCAAAAACGCAGCCAAAAAAAAAAGATGCACAGTGTAGACAACAAAATAGAAATCTCATAGACTTTGCTGGGGGAAGGAAATGCATGCATTTAGGTGCATCTTTTGTGACTCAAAAACGCACCAAAAGATGCCCTGTGTGAATTTAGCCTAAGGAGAGGCTTTTCTGCCCCAAGACACCATAGTACAGTGTCCGACCACTACCAGCGCCATCAGCAGGCCGTCACTCACCACACAGTCCGTCAGCTTCCCCCATTGCTCGTAGAATTTCCGCAGACTCTCCTCCGTTGTCTCGAAGCTCAGACCTCCGATGAACAGTTTACGAAATTGTTCCTTCTCTCTCTACAAGGAGAAAAAGAAAAAACAGAAAACACCTCATTAATAAAAAATACATACGGCCAATTCTCAACTAGAATTCCTGTCAGGCGTAAGGCCGAGCACAGCACGACGGTCGCCATAACGGCTCTGAGGAGACAAGATGGCGGCCGATGAGGGGCAAACTGGCCCGTATGTCACCTCAGCGTCCCCCTCCGCGCTCACTCCGGGCCCTCACAGGAGCCCCCAGCACCTCAGGCCCCGGCCACACTATCCCCCGCCCGAACACTCACCTCCATGGCCGCCCAGACACACAAAACCGGGTATAAATAAGAAAATAAAAATAAATTATGTTGTGAAGCGACACATCCGCCTCTCCCCAGCGACGGCTTTTCGCTTAATGGCGACCGGACAAACCTCCTTCTAGAACTTTCCCTAGCCGGCGGTTAGTCACGCCCATAAACGTCAACAACTTGCGTGGGCACAGCCAATAGTGATCGGAGAAAATGGTAGTGGGCGTGTCCTAACGCTGACATTCTCACGTCTGCCGTTACAATGACGCTCTAAGCGACGCAGGAGCTCCGCAATTTACGTACAACGGCGCCCCGGTATGGAAGCTACGGCATAGCAACACCGCTGACTGCTCTGTGAATAAGGTTACGCCCTAAAGAAACAGAGAAGGACCAGTCTATGTCTGTACGCGGGGGGATCATGGGAAGGGGAATGATGGTTGTGGTCTTCCATTGTCTGATGATTGTTCTTCTAGTCACTGTTTTCTGTGCAGTCTATTATTACTGCACTGGTATATACTGGAAACCAGCGTGTAACCAGTATCCCCTGATGTAGGACGTACCACTATCACTATCATTTCCACTGGTTTCATCAATTCCCTGCATAAATTCTCTGTTACACACTGCAGAGAGGATCCCTACTGTGAGGAATCACCGATCCTCCTGGATACCGGCACTGTCTTGTCTTCAGTGGACATCCCCTTTAAGTGCCTATTTTGGTGCTGGATTTCGTGTGGAATTTTGCCGCAGATTTCACCTGGCAATAAATAAGATTTGCTGTGGAAATCTGCAGCACTTCTGCATCTCTCAGGGCAAAATGCTGAGCATCAGCCAGGGTTATCATCGCTTACGCTTGTAGCAGAATATCTGCAAATTCTGCAGAATATGCCCTGTGTATGGAGGTAAGGCTGCTTTCACACTTGCGTTGGATGACATCTGTTGCTATCCGCCGCCTTGAGGAATTACGGTGACCGTTGCAGGAAACCGTTTTATTCCTCATAGACTTCTATTAGCTACGGATAGCAACAGATGGTCTTGCGTTGCATCCGTCAGCCGACGCTGTGTTGCAGCCGCCTGGCAGATGGAACACTGCATGTAGCGTTTTTTCCTACGCTTGGCGGAGTGTCAAAAAAACGCAACCTAAAGGATTCCGTCGGTGTCCTTTGTTTTTATAATGGACGCCTATGGTGGCGGATTCCGTTAGAATCCGTCATCTGACGGATTCCGTTAACGTAACCATCGTTACACAACTGCGCATGCCCAGATGTGTAAAGTCAAGATAAAAACTATAACGGATTGCGTTATTTTGTAGGATCCGTTGCATCCGTTGTGCCACTATATGCAACGCATCCGTTGCATCCGTCACACAACGCAATGCAACGGATGCCGTTCAACGCAAGTGTGAAAGCAGCCTAAGGCACATCCGTTTTTTGCTGAGCGGCACAATACGGCGCTTTGCAAAAAAAACACAACCGCTTTTTTTTGCCGCCGGTTGCGTTTTTTCCCGCATAGACCTGCATTAGCGCCGTTTTGTGCCGCATGGCCTTGCGTTGCGTCCGTATTTTGCCGGATGCGGCATATTTAGCCCATGCGGCGACCGTATAAAACGTTGCCTGGCACGTTTTTTTGTGCGGCGAAAAAAACGCATCACGCCGGATCCGGCGCGATTTACAATGCAAGCCTATGGACGCCGTATGCGGCGTCCTGCGGCAAGAACCGCATCCGGTCACCGGATGCATTTTTTTGCACTGCGCATGCTGAGTATCAAGCCGCATCCGTCAAAAAAACGGACAGGCCGCATGGAAAAACTAATGCAACGGATCCGTTTTTTCCGCCGCATCCGTTGCATAGGTTTTTGAGCCGGATTGAGCCGCACTGCAAAAAACGGATGTGTGAAAGCAGCCTAACACAGATCTGATCCAATTTGTGGAATAACTGGAGGTCTGAATGAGACCTTAAAGGGAACGTGTCAGCAGATTTGGGGCCTATAAGCTGCGGCCACCACCATGTATATAAGAGTTCTGGCCGCTGTGTAGAACGTAAAAATCACTTTATAATACCTAAACAGTCACTGCAGTAGTGTTTGGCCATATGGGCGTCTCCGTTCTTCGGTACTGGCGCCTCCTCTTTTGGCCATCTTTGTCATCCTTCTTCTGAGGCCGGGGTACATGACGCGTCCTACATCATCCACACTCGCCGGCATTGAGATCCTGCGCATTGTAGTGCGCATGCGCGGGAGCGGCGAGTGTGTATGACGTGGGACGCGTCATGCACCCAGGCTTCAGAAGGAGGACGAAGATGGACAAAAGAGGAGGTGCCGGCACTGGAGAATGGAGACACCCATATGACCCAACTCCACCGCAGCGAACGTTTAGGTAAGTATTAGGGTATGTGCGCACTAGGCGTTTTTTTCACGCTGCGTTTTTGTCTAAAAAACGCACCCGCGGCTAAAAAAACGCGGCAAAAACGCATGCGTTTTTGCCGCGATTTGGTGCGTTTTTTGCTGCGTTTTTGCTCACTGCGTTTTTAATCAGTGCACAATGCCATTAAAGATTGTTGATGAAAAAAAAAAAAAAAAAAGGTCTGATGTCATTTCCTTCTTCAAAATGTTCATTGTATGCAGGAGAGCAGACAGCTGCAGAACTAGTGTATGCAGGAGAGCAGACAGCAGCTGCAGAACTACAAGTCTCAGCATCCTCCATTCACTAGTGTATGGAGGAGAGCAGACAGCAGCTGCAGAACTACAAGTCTCAGCATCCTCCATTCACTAGTGTATGCAGGAGAGCAGACAGCAGCTGCAGAACTACAAGTCTCAGCATCCTCCATTCACTAGTGTATGCAGGAGAGCAGACAGCAGCTGCAGAACTACAAGTCTCAGCATCCTCCATTCACTAGTGTATGCAGGAGAGCAGACAGCAGCTGCAGAACTACAAGTCTCAGCATCCTCCATTCACTAGTGTATGCAGGAGAGCAGACAGCAGCTGCAGAACTACAAGTCTCAGCATCCTCCATTCACTAGTGTATGCAGGAGAGCAGACAGCAGCTGCAGAACTACAAGTCTCAGCATCCTCCATTCACTAGTGTATGCAGGAGAGCAGACAGCAGCTGCAGAACTACAAGTCTCAGCATCCTCCATTCACTAGTGTATGCAGGAGAGCAGACAGCAGCTGCAGAACTACAAGTCTCAGCATCCTCCATCCAGGACTGTATGCAGTTTTTTGCCCAAAAAGAAAAAAAAAATGACGTGGGCTTCGCCATATTTTTGTATGCTAGCCGGGTACAGCAGGCAGGTACGGGCTGCCCCCAACCCCCAGCTGCCTATTTGTACCCGGCTGGGAACCAAAAATATAGAGAAGCCCTTTTTTTTTAATTATTTCATGAAATAATTAAAAAAAAAATGACGTGGGCTTCGCCTAATTTTTGAGTCCAGCCGGGTACAACTAGGCAGCTGGGGATTGGAATCCACAGTGCAGGGTGCCCATGCTTTCTGGGCACCCCCACTGCGAATTGCAGTCCGCAGCCACCCCAGAAAATGGCGCTTTCATAGAAGCACCATCTTCTGGCGCTGTATCCAACTCTTCCAGCTGCCCTGAAGCCGGGTGGCTAGCTAGGTAATAATGGAGTTAGGGCTAGCTGTATATTATCAGCTAGCCCTAAGCCCGAAATTCATGGTGTCACGCCAATATTAGACATGGCCACCATGAATTTCTAGTAATGATAAAAAAAAAACACAACACACAGAAAAAATATTTTTATTAGAAATAAAACACAACACAATTAGTGACTCCATCTTTATTGAAATAAACCCCCCTCCGCAGTAATCCTGGGTCAGGGTCCCGCGCCGTCCAATCCGGATCCAATATCATCTGATGGGTTTGCTGGAAGGCAAAGCGATCAGATGATGTGTCAGGATCAAGTGCCTGAATCACATCACACATCAGCTGATTGTATAAAAGCCGATTATACAATCAGCTGATGCATCAGTGCAAAAAAAAAAAAATAATACTCACTTATGTGCTGATTACCGGCAGCTCCCGGAGCGATCGGACGGGAGTCTGATCCTATACGATCGCTGCAGCAGCTGCCGGTAATCAGCTGATGAAGTCCCCTGACGGCAGGATCAGCTGATAGCCGGCCGGGCGCGAAAAAGCCGGCGAGACTACGATCAGCTGATGCGTCAGGTGACTGCATCAGGTGATCAGCGCCAGGTCCTGCAAGCAAGGTCCTGCCCCGGGGAGACTGCACACAGCCGGAGCGGCGGGACCGAGACAGGGGCTGGGAGCGGGCATGGAACCGGCAGACAGGTGAGTATATGACATTTTTTTTTTTCTACTGTTCACTTTTGTTTTCGCCGCTGCCTCCACCTCCTGCCTGTACATGGCGCCGCACGGAGCTGACATGCACAGGACGGGAGGTGGACGCAGCGGTGACGGTACCGGGAGGATTCCTGCTTCTGTGTTTACCAACAGAAGGAATCCTCTTCCTGTACACGTCACTATACTGCCCACCCCTTGCGTTTATAGCTGCGTTTTTAGTCATAGAAACGCGGCTATATGCGTTTTTCATTGCGTTTTTAACATCTCATTGAATTCAATGAGTGAAAAACGCAGTGGAAAACGCAGAAATAATTGACATGCTGCGTTTTTGTGGTCACCACAAAAACGCAGCTAAAAAAAAAACGCTGTGTGAGGACAGCACTTCTGAAAACCCATTGACATTGCTGGGGAAGCAATGTCACTGCGTTTTCAGCACAAAAACGCGGTAAAAAATGCCGCTAAAAACGCGGCAAAAACGCCTAGTGCGCACAAGGCCTTATAAAGTGATTTTTATGTTCTACACAGCGGCCTTGGGTCTTATATACAGCACGTTAGAATGCTCTATATAAGAGCCCACTGGTTGTGGCCGCAGCTTATAGGCCCCAAATCTGCTGACACATTGCCTTTAACCCCCGCTTCTCCTCTCTGCAAGTCCCTCCACTGGCTCCCAATCTTCCACCGTATCCAATTCAAACTACTAACACTGACCTACAAAGCTGTGCATAATCTGTCTCCTCCGTATATCTCTGAACTAATCTCCCACTACACTCCAACATGTCCCCTCCTGTCCTCCCAAGATCTCCTTCTCTCCTCCTCTCTCATTCACTCCTCACGCAACCGACTCCAAGACTTCTCCCGAGCATTCCCAGTCTTCTGGAAATCGCTGCCTCAACACGTCAGACTGTCTGCTACCCTTGCAAGTTTCAAACGGAACCTGAAAACCCATTTGTTTAGAAATGCCTATAATCTACAATGACCTCACTGCTTCACTACCGTGCGGAGCTGCCGCCCGACCACCGTGCGGAGCTGCCGCCCGACCACCGTGCGGAGCTGCCGCCCGACCACTGTGCGGAGCTGCCGCCCAATCTACACCCCACCTACTGTCTCCTCCCTAAAATCCTATAGAATGTAAGCCCGCAAGGGTAGGGCCCTCTTCCCTCTGTACTAGTCTGTCTACTGTAACTTGTGTATGTATTCTGTATGTAACCCCTTCTCATGTACAGCACCATGGAATTAATGGTGCTCTATAAATAAATAATAATAATAACTATCACCTGAAGAGATCTCCTCCCGGCCGCCCTTACATACACATGAACGTGCCAGGGCTATGATGGAAGCATTGAGTGTGTGACCCTACATTCCCATCGCAAGCAACAGAATCTGCAACAGGGGCGCCTCATCAGCTCATCATGTAACTCAGCCTCATAGGTATGTACAGTATGGTACCGCTGCGCCTGCTCCTGACGTAGATATTGTTCTTTCCGATAGGAAAATAGGTTTACGCTGACATTTTCTCCATCAGTACTATTGCTATTGCACATTAACGTGTATGTGGAGGTGGCTGGGGTCATGAGAGATATCTGTTCAGATTACAGCTCTCAAGAGACCCCCACACACACTAAAGTCAGCCATAGTGACCAAAATCGGCGGGATAGGCCGACATAGGATGGGGGCTTCCAAGGATCTCCCCTGACAGATTTTATTGAGCAGAAAAGGATCCAGCAAGATATATTTGCGATGGCGATCCTTTTGTTTAGCGGGAGATAAGTGACCACCAGAGGAGTCTGTCCGCGGTGTCCTAGAGAACACAGGAGCGCTCCTGTGTATGGTGGAGCTGGGCGAGATCGCTGCCAGCCAAAGGAGCTGTCACAGCAACATATAGGGACCAATGCCGGTCTGGGATCTGACTCGTGTCACAGATGAATGCTGTCGGCGGAGGGAATAAGGTCACACACACCAACAGTTCTAAGTATGGCAAAATCCCTGTTTATTAGGAGGAAGTACTGTATTTTTATACAGTTCAAATTTTAACAAAGAGATAATACAAAATATAAGCGTCCTTATGGTTGCATTAGCATTTTATTACTGATTGGTTGTATTTCAATCTTCTATATAATTGGATATTATTTTCAATTAGTGCTTTAATAGGTCATTTCATGCCTTTGATTAACATAGTGTGGGCATACTGCCATGAGAGGGATGTGTATGTGTGCACACCTCTTATCTAATTATAAATGAAAAAATATTGAGCACTGCATTCCTTCTCAACGGAAAATTTAGATAGTGTGTTATTGCGAAGGTCAGTGCATGTAGAAAATGTATCTTCTTAGAAATTTGAACATAGACACATTGTGCTGAAATCACAAACAGAAACCCATTGTGTGTTTGAAAACACCATGCAGAAGACAAACTGGATCCCAAAAGGGATACCACAGTCACAAAGCATTCTGCCAGTCTCTAACTACTGTATATGGTGGGACTTCAAGGGGTATTTGTAGGCTATCCCCTACCATTTGAACAGGGGATAACTACCCAATTGCTGGGGGGTTTATCGTTGACCTACCCCCCACGATCTTAAGAACCAGGGCATAGAAGAGCAGTGATCGATCATGGACACTGCTGCTCCATTCTTAATGGGACAGCTAGAGACTATCGAGCGCTGCGTTCAGCTGGTATTCAGCACTCACATAAGAGTGAATGTAGAAGCCATAGGCAGAAATGAACACCTCTGCATTCTAGAGGCCACGTTCTTGGGATCAATGAGGAAGTCTCAATGGTCAGAACCCCAGTGATCAGGAGGTTATTCCCTATACCATGGATAAGACATAACTTCCAAACTTGAGGATGCACCTTTAAGGCCTCATTCAGACGTCTGTTTTATTCACGTCCATGATCAGTGTGCTTGAACAGATTTTCATCAGTGTTTCTGAAATGCAAAAGAAATAACAAAAAATATTTTCCAAACTTCTACTACCCATGAAGCAGTAAAAATAGACAGCAGTGTAATGTGTATAAGAGTTAAGGATCCAGAATGGCCGATTTCGTACAGCTGATCCTTTTGTTCTCTTGGAGATAAGCCACCGCCAGAGATGTCTGCCAATAATAGCTCCCTCATAGAGAATGCAGGAGTGCTCAGCCAAATTAGCACTCCTGTGCATAGGAGAGACAGCCAACATGACCGCCATCGTTTGGCTGACAGCCATTTAATGTGTGTACTGGGCAGAACACAGCAGTTTCATAACTTTGCCTAGTGGCCACTACATAGAACTGCAGTTTTGTCCCATTCATTAGTGTATGATGGGTGGGAGACTGACTTATGCCCTCACTCACATTCGTCCACTGAGGACATGAATGTAGAGAATGCAACTCTCCTTTGGATTGAACAGAAATAGTGCCGCTCTGTCAGGCATTGTGTTTAGTTCAAGAAGCTGCAAAAACCCTAGTGCATGCCCTTATTATCTCCCGCGTGGATTATTGCAACCTCCTGCTCTGTGGCCTTCCTTCTAACAGTCTCGCACTCCTACAATCTATTCTAAACTATGCTGCCCGACTAATCCACTTGTTACCCCGCTACTCCCTGACCTCTCCTCTCTGCCTATCCCTTCACTGGCTTCCCACTGCCCAATGACTCCAGTTCAAAACCCTAACCATGACCTACAAAGCCATCTACAACCTGTCTCCTCTTTACATCTCTGACCTAGTCTCCCGGTACTTACTAGTCCCAGCAAAGTCAAAGAGATTTCTGAACTCTCATGCACACACATACAAATCACCTCCAGGATTTTCCTGACGGTTTTGTGAACCACCTCCGTTTTTGCTGTGTTATGAAAAGAATGAACATGTCAATTCTTTTCAGCAGTTTTGCCTCGGTTTTTCAACCTAGTGGCGGGTTAGTGGGCGTGACCAGATGGGTTAGTGGGTGTGACAGGCTTGGTTATTAGTAAGCTTGGCGATGTTTTCTCTCCTCCACTACAATCATGCTTCTCCACCATCTGCCCCCCATGTGATAGGGGCCTGTTGAAATGACGTCATACATGGAAGGAGCCCATACACTCTAACATCTACTGAGCAGGTACAGCAATGTCGGAGACTGGTATAGGGCGCTTGCTTTACCTTTTTTTTTTTTTACTACCCGAGTGCCGGATCCAGGTCAATCCTGGCTCGGCCCAGCACTACTTTTGAACCCCTACTGGTCTGGACATCACAGAAGTGCAAAAAACCCCACTAAAAATGCCACCTCCGTTTTTGCTGTGTTATGAAAAGAATGAACATGTCAATTCTTTTCAGCGGTTTTGCCTTGGTTTTTCAACCTAGTGGTGGGTGGACTTGCAGATATCCTGGATCGGCGGGTCTAACCGGGTTAATAAAAAACCCAGGTCCGGACCATAATTGATCCAGGATATCTGGCTGGCACATAAAAATGGTGGTGGGGATAGGGGGATTGGAGCAGGCACGCTATATTTACTGAATCACCGGCATGGCTGTGTGCTTCCGCGGTGCCTCCTTCACTTCCCAGGCCGCTCATTACCTTCATTACATATTCACTGCCTTCATCTGTGATTGGTTGCAGTCAGACGTGTCCCCAGCGACCCTACGTCTGTTTTTTTAATTTATTTTATTTTTATTGTACGATAGACCCACAAACCAGGTCTGTGATTGGTTGGAATCAGACACTGTCACACAGGCTGGGGCGTGTCTGACTGCAACCAATCACTAGAAAGTAGTAAATATGCATGAGGCTAATGAGCGGCACCGGAAGTAGGAGGGGCCGCAGGAGCAGGTACGGTTGAGCCTGGAATGTATGTGCTCCTTCCAGGTTAGTGGGTGTGACCTGCTGGGTTAGTGGGCATGACCGCTTTGGTTAATGAGCTTGGGGATGTTTTCTCTCCTCCACTACAATCATGCTTCTCCACCATCTGCCCCCCATGTGATAGGGGCCTGTTGAAATGACGTCATACATGGAAGGAGCCCATACACTCTAGCATCTACCAAGCAGGTACAGCAACGCCGGAGAGTGGTATGGGACGTAACTACCCAAGTGCCGGATCCAGGTCAATCCCAGCTCGGCCCAGCACTCGAGTACTTTTGAACCCCTGCTGGTCTGGACATCACAGAAGTGCAAAAAACCCCACTAAAAACGCCACAAAAACTGGACCAAAATCACAGATGACTCCCAGGAGACATCCTGCCACAAGATCAGATTTTGGTCCAGTTTTGGTCAGGAAAGCAATGCTGCAAAAACACCCTGTGTTAGCTAAACTGAAAATCCTTTGAGTAGAAATCGTGTGCGGGATGTTGTAAGACTGGGTTCACATGTCCTGTAGTCATCTGTTATCATGGGTTCGTTACAGATCCGCTGGCAAAAATGTTGTGGAAACACAACTTTTTTGTTCGCTGTTAAATAACTGATGTTTTTAACATGTGGTGTCTATGGACAACGGATCCGTTAGCGCTTTGCTATTTAGCCATCCGTTGTACTTGCGTTTGTAACTGATCCGTTGTTTTCTTATTGGATGCGTTAAAAAATGGAAGATAAGTAGCAATCCGTTAACAGATCCGATGTCCATAGACTCCCATGTTAAGAAAACGGATCCAGCCATAATCAGTTTCCCAATGGATCTATGCAGGATCCATTCTAACAGATGACTACAGGACATATCAACTTAGCCTAACATCAATATAGAGTTTCCAAATATACACGCGGCTCTCTACTTCCATCACCACAGCTGACAAACACTGTGCACAATCTTACATTACATCAAAAGAACCTTAATTATACCGCCAGATGGGAAGGAATGGCCCCATCTGTAGAGGTGAATGGCTCAGCAGATGGTTGTCCATTGACAATACACATTTGTATTTAGAAACCACATGAAAGCAGGTAGAATCTACACTAACAAATGTCTGGTCATTGTCAGAATCTACAGTCATGAAAAAAAAAATAAGTACACCCTCTTTGAATTCTATGGTTTAACATATCAGGACATAGTATCATAGTATCATAGTTTTTAAGGTTGAAGGGAGACTCTAAGTCCATCATTGGAAAAAAACAATTGGTCCTTAAAAGGTCTTAAAATGAGTTAAACACAACCTCTGATGAACATGACACAGTACACCTTGCTAATATTCATTTACCAAAAACTAAGCTAAAATGCAGAAATGTGTGAAAATTAAGTACACCCTTAGTGCTTCCGTAAAGACTGAGAGGGTAAGTAGCAGTCAGTTTTTGCTAATAAAATGCCTTAGATCACGTAAATGTAACTGTTATGGACTCACTTGTGGGAGATGGAATTGCTAAGTCGTAGGTCGCGCTTCTCACTCTGCCCTCCACCGTTCTGCGCATGCGCTGGCCATATGACCCAACGTCACCTCGTACCCATCGTCTCCTCTTGATCGGTGCTGTGCTGCTCCGTTCCTCCCATCTATTTCCTGCTCCAGGGAAAGATGGGTACGAGGTGACGGGTCATATGGCCAGTGCATGCGCAGAACGGTGGAGGGCAGAGTGAGAAGCGCAGGCACGAGATTATGGTCGGGTACTTGCTGATGATAATCACAGCGCCGCCCATAATCTCACGCCTGCGCACTCACGTCACCAGCGGTCACACTGTGCACCTCTAGAGCACTGTGTGGCGTCTTCAGTTATGGAAATGAGCGATGGGGGAACGGCGTAAGGCGGCAGGAGGGAGAATAACGGACACAAGAGAGCCCGCCCCCGTGTACATAAAAAAAGATTTGCATAGGAAAAGGTAAGACTTTATAAAGTATTTATTTTGGTCTCAAAGGGGGCACAATAGCAACAGGAACCTTTCTAGAATGCAGCCCAGGAGCTGCAGAGGAGGAATCTTTTAGGTTTATTGCAAAATTTCTGCTGACAGGTTCCCTTTAAGGTGTTATGCCGGTGCTACATTTAAACCTTGCGGTTGACAACCAATGTTGTCGCTTTTAATATAAGAATTATACTTGCAGCTATTTTCCTAAACCGCTTTGGGAGTAACAAATTAAAGATATCTTGATGTGTTGTCTGTTGAAACTTGATTGTAATGCCAGGTTGCATCTAATTTAGCTGTTGATAGCTTAGGAAAATACATATTTTTTTTGGCAATCACCATATAATAAGTATAAGTCTATTTACTAATTGCATTATATAAGGGATGAGACGTTTTTTAATCACCCCCTGAATGTTCATCTGACCTATGTGGTTTTTAGTTTTTTTCTGAAATAAAAATGGAATTTTAACTATTTATCTGGACGTGCTGCTGGATCGTATTCCTTCCACCTTGATGTTACTCACTCTTGAACACGGAGCCCACCTCCTTGTACCGTCCCGAGCTGAGGAACCAAGGACATTCATTCGGGTGAGCTGAAAAAAATCCTTTTTGTTTCGTTTTCTGGTGAATAAGCCTCCGCTCCCAGAGCTGCTCCTGCCGTTGATCCCTCACAGGGATAGTACAAGTGGATAGCAAGGTGGCGGTCAGATAGGAGCGCTAGGAAGCAGGAGGACTAGGTAAGTCAATTTTATAAACAAACCTTTTATTTGAAAACCCTCTAACGGCCACTACGCGTTTCAACAGCTGATTGCTGTCTTCATCAGGTGATTAGCGGGTGGGATAATGGAAACAACATATATAGCAGGAAATATTTACGGATTGGATAACTGTCTAACCCTGAATGAATTCAGGGTTAACCATTAAATATGGATTTCATGCAGGAATCTGCCATTCTGAAAAAACGCTTTCTACAACAAGGGTATCCCCTGAAACTCTTACAAGATGCCTTTAAAAGAACTAGAGGTTTATCCCAAGATTCTTGTATTAATAAGATAAATATGGGGACAAAAAAAGATACAAAGATGACCAGGGCCGCCATCAGGGCATTACTACTGGAACTCCTGTACTGGGCCCGGTGAGCAGCAGGCAGGAGGGGGGACCCGGACACGCTGACAGGCCCCTACCCTTTCATTCCTCTGCTCACCGGGCCCCAGGGGCGGCGGGCGTTGACAGTACATTTCGCAGGGCTGGCCGTGCAGTGAGCAGGAGGCAGGAGGGGGGGCCCGGACACGCTGACAGGCCCCTCCCATTTCATTCCTCTGCTCACCGGGCCCCAGGGCAGGGGGCGTTGACAGTACACTTCGCAGGGCGGGCTCGTCGTGCAGTGAGCAGGAGGCGGGGCTCGTACACGCTGACAGCCCGGGCCCCTCCCCTTTCATTCCTCTTCTCACTGGGCCCCATGGGGCAGGGGGCGGGGTCATTGCACTGACAGCACCTGCAGTCGCACAGGGGCCCCAAGCGGGAGCGGGCCCCTAGAGCCTGAAAATGTGTTAACCCCTTAGCGACCTATGACGTACTGGGTACGTCATAGCTCCCTGGTACTGAAGGACCCATGACATACCCAGTATGTCATGGTGAGATTGCGGCCCTGGTAGCTGCGATCGCTTTGCAAATATCTTAGATTCGGGGAGGAGGGGACCTCTGCCTGAGCTCAGGGGGGGTGGTGTCTCCTCCCCAGACCTAAGGAGGCTGTGATTGGCTGACGAACGCCGCTCAGCCAATGACAGCCACTGTAATTTTTCAGCCATTGAAAATGGTTGAAACATTAAAATCCAGCCATGTTCAGTGCAGCTGTAGCACAGATCATTGGCTGGAACTGGGTGACCTCAGTTTCACCCGCCCCCAGCTCTGATTGGAGAGACCGGCCTTGTGACCGCTCTCTCCAATTACTGTGGATCTGGGGCCGGAGACTACCCCCTCACCTTCACTCCGGAGTCTGTCAGATCACTTGAGAGTTGTTTGAGGAGCCCATGATGCCACTCTTCATAGGAGATTCAAATAGGAGAGCAACTTGCAAGTGGCCACCTTAGATACCTTTTCTCATGATTGGATACACCTGCCTATGAAGTTCAAAGCTCAATGAGGTTACAAAACCAATTTAGTGCTTTAGTAAGTCAGTAAAAAGTAGTTAGGAGTGTTCAAATCAAGAAATTGATAAGGGTGCCCATACTTTTGCACCGGTCAAATTTTGTTTAAATGCGGATTGCACATTTTCTGTTAGTACAATAAACCTCATTTCAATCCAGAAATATTACTCAGTCCATCAGTTATTAGATATATGAAACTGAAATAGCTGTTGCAAATACCCAAATTGTTATAAAGAAAAAAGGTTAACATTAATAGGGGTGCCCAAACTTTTTCATATGACTGTATGTAGCACCCACGGGGCAGGGGTTAAATGTTACTCGTTGCCGGGCCGGTGAAGTCGGGTCAGGGAGATGTCACAGGTGGCCCTGCCCGGTTTCGTGGCCCCGAGGTGTACAATAAAAGGGGATTTGGATGATGGTGGGGGAATGATGAGGATGAGAGTCTTGTGACGCCACCTGTGGTACGTGGCCAGGGATTATCCGCCGCTGCTGTCGCTGTCCTGGTTCTGCTCCTCACAGGTGGAGCGGGGCCCCGGGGAGGATGATGAGGAGAGTAGTTGCCGTTGGCGCTGAAGCGCGGGACGACAGCAATCAAAAGGCTGAATCAGATGCTGTGGTTCCAGCTGTGATGGGCCCCAGCCGATCCCAGATCCGTTGGAGGTTAGAACCGGTACGGTGGTCAATGGGCCCTTCTTTCTTGCACCTTTTAAAGATGGATCCCCGTGGCCTGAAGCTGCTTGGGGACCCCGGTTTGTGTAGTGTTAGCTTCTGTCCCGTGTGTAGGTGACGCGGGGCCGCTGTGGGGCTTGACTGTAATCACGACTCCGGACCCTATGTGGAACTGTGCTCCGGGATCTCGTGGTGGCCAGAGGGACATGCAATCCCCCTGTCCTGCAGATTCTGGTGATACAAGGTGAAGTCTGTTCCACCCTAAGGCTCTGCACCCTGAACTGCACCAGTCCCACTCCTGTTCTCTCCTGCTGGAGAACACTCTAACTGTTGTGTAAGCTCCTAACTCCCCCTGGTGGCTGCTCCTCCCCCGGCTCCCTGTCACTAGTGGGTGGCTGCCCCCCATGTTTGGTGACTAGCTTAAGACCCGACCCTAGCCTGGTCCCCAATGGGGAGGGCAACCTGATTGTGTATATGAGTTTGTGTTGTGGAACTGGTACCGACTTCCTCTGCATCCAGGATGAGTACTGCACCTTAAGTGAGGTGCAGTACCCTGTGGTGACTGAAGCCTCAGGGGCGCCACATATCCATCTATCTATCTATGATTCTATCTATCTAGCCATCTATCTATGATTCTATCTATCTGCTGAAAGAGCCTTAAAGTGAATCTGTCATCAGGTTTTTGCTCCACCATCTGAGAGCAGCATAATGTAGAGACAGATACCCTGATTCCAGTGATGTGTCACTTACTGGGCTGTTTGCTTTCATTGTGATAAAATCAATGTTTTCTCTGCTGCAGATCTAGCAATAATACAGAGCTCATGAATATGCTGGACTACCTGCAGCATGACGAGTAGCCCTGTAATGATAATCTCCTGCTGATTAACCAGTGATGTTATCAAAACTATTCTAAGCAGCCCAATAAGTGACAATTGCTGGAATCAGGATCTCTTCCCCTATGTTATGCTGCGCTCAAATTAGGTGTTAAAAACCTGGTGACAGATTCCCTTTAAAGGGGTTGTCAAGTCTAAATCCACAAGTCTGCATTATCACAATTTGGTTTCAATTACTTTAAAAAATGAATGTTACACATTCACTTAAAGAAAAAAAAATAGATATTTTAAAAAAAATAAATATATACCAAAGAAGTTATTTTTAAAAAGAAAAAAAAAAGTTAGAATAGGGCCCTGCCAAAAGAGTCTACCTTGTTGTGGTGGCAGGCTTAGGCTACTTTCACACATCCGGTTTGAGCACTGCTGCTCAATCCGGCTGTGAAACCTATGCAACGGATGCGGCGAAAACACCACATCCTTTGCATAAGTTTTTACATGCGGCCGGTCCGTTTTTTTCCGGTTGCGGCACGCTACTGAGCATGCGCAGTGGAAGAAACTGCATGCAGCGGCCGGATGCGTTTTGTTCCGCATCGCGCCGCATCCGGCGTCCATAGGCATGCATTGAAAATGCGCCACAGCGGCCGGATGCAGCGCGATGCGTTTTTTTTTTTGCCGGAGCAAAAAACGTTGCACGCAACGTTCCATCCGGCCGCGGCATCGGCTAAATCTGCCGCATGCGGCAAAAACCGGACCGAACACAAGCCCATGCGGCACAACACGGCACTAATGTAAGTCTATGCAAAAAAACCCGCAACCGGCGGCAAAAAAAGCAGTTGCGGTTTTTCTGCAGAGTGCCGTATTGTGCCGCAGACCAAAAACCGGATGTGTGAAAGTAGCCTTACAAAAATCTTTTGGCCAAAACAAAATCTGATGGCTGTTTCTGTGACACGGTGTTCAATGTGAAGGGTTAATGTTTGATTGGTGAGGTTGTAGTGCAGAAGTGAAGTTTTTCCAAGAGTGGCGGTGAGACTATGGAAAATTCGTGGACTGGAGGCGGAGCTGGGGTGTAGGCAGAGCTGGGGTGGAGCCTCAAGGGGGCCCCGAACTTTTGCCAGTATGGGGCCCTGAAATTCCTAGTGGCAGCCCTGAAGATGACATCCAACTTCAATAAATGGAGTCTTGTGAAAACATTTTGTCATTCTAGAAGGGTCATTCAGGAACTACTGAACAAATTTTGGTTCGTCTTAAGAGGTGATCCTATACTCTCAATATACTCTCCTATACCTTTACCTGGGTTGTGCAAGGGTGCACAACCCCAACAGGTGAGCGGCCTCTTGGGCAATAACTAATCTCCATTGTTTCCACTGGGTGTTACACAGCGCATCTCTATTTCTCCTCCTGTCACATTAAGATATTTGTTGGCCCAATCTTGACGTTTTATCTCATGTATCACGTCTTTCAGCCTTCCTTACCTTGGCCATGTCCCTGAGTATGTTGAAACGCGTAGTGGCCGTTAGAGGGTTTTCAAATAAAAGGTTTGTTTATAAAATTTACTTACCTAGTCCTCCTGCTTCCTAGCGCTCCTATCTGACCAACAAATATCTTAAGACTGATTTTTCAAAGGTTTTATGGATTGATGAAATGAGAGTCACTCTTGATGGACCAGATGGATGGTCCAGAGGCTGGATCAGTAAAGGGCAGAGAGCTCCACTCCAACTCAGATGCTAGCAAGGTGGAGGTGGGGTACTGGTATGGGCTGGTAAGATCAAAGATGAACTTGTGGGACCTTTTCGGGTTGAGGATGGAGTGAAGCTCAACTCCCAGACCTACTGCCAGTTTCTGGAAGACAACTTCAACAGTGGTACAGGAAGAAGTCGGTATTGTTCAAGAAAAACATTATTTTCATACAGGACAATGCTCCATCACATGCATCCAACTACTCCACAGCGTGGCTGGCCAGTAAATGTCTAAAAGATGAAAAAATAATGACATGGCTCCTTTGTTCACCTGATCTGGACCCCATAGAGAACCTGTGGTCCCTCATAAAATGTGAGATCTACAGGGAGGGAAAACAGTACACCTCTGGGAACAGTGTCTGGAGGCTGTTGTGGCTGCTGCACGCAATGTTGATCGTAAACAGATCAAGCAACTGACAGAATCTATGGATGGTAGGCTGTTGAGTGTCATCATAAAGAAAGGTGGCTATATTTGGTCACTAATTTTTTAGGGTTTTGTTTTTGCATGTCAGAAATGTTTATTTCTAAATTTTGTGCAGTTATATTGGTTTACCTGGTGAAAATAAACAAGTGAGATGGCCTAATAATTCTGCACAGTAATAGTTACCTGCAAAAACAGATATCCTCCTAAGATAGCCAAATCTAAGAAAAAACCCCACTCCAACTTCCAAAAATATTAAGCTTTGATATCAATGAGTCTTTTGGGTAGATTGAGAACATAGTTGTTGATCAATAATAAAAAAAATCCTCTAAAATACAACTTGCCTAATAATTCTGCACACGGTGTAGATAGGAGAACGATAGTTTACAATAGGGACGTGCAGTGTAGGTGAGCTTAGCTACGAATTTACTGCTGCGTAGTTCACATAGACAGGAGAGCAATAGTTTACAATAGGGACATGAACTGTACGGAAAGGGGTGTGTGCCACATATCGGCACATTTAACGATCGAAATAGGGATTGGTACTTGTAGTGCCTGCTAAAGAGTTTCCAGTGAAACATGTAATAAGTATTGCTACGTATTACTGGCTGCTGAACAGTATGCAAACACAGTCATAGGTCTTGTTACTTGATAATGCGTGGCCTTAAAAAAGTTGCTAGGGAAGTATCTAAAAAGTGGTGCTTGCCAATTTTAATTGCCTGGTCAAAATTCTGCTAACACAGTTATAGGTATTGTTGCTTGTTGGTTCCTGGCCTTAAAAAGGTGACGAGGAAGTATCTAAAAATCAGTTTCTTTGCAACCTAAATTGCCAGCTCTGAATTACACAGTGAAATACATGTATAGGTATTGTTAGTGGTGCCTCATGAAAATTTCCTATTTTTCAAGCTAAAAAGGTCTTAACTCTTTAGCTCTGCAACATGATTATTACTGAGGTTTTTTCTTTTCAATTCTTCCATGTAATTCAAGAGCTATCAAACTTTTTATTTATTTATTGCTAATTTTTATGCTTTACTAAAGCCAAGGGGGCGTGGCTCACAGGATTCTTTGGGGTCTTGTGTTTAGGCAGCTCAAGCTAAAAGCCGAGTGAAAAAGCCCTTTGGTAAACATCATAAAAATTAGCACTAAATAAAAAGGCTGATATCTCTATAACTGCATGGTGCTGCTTATAAAAAGAAACAAACCCCCCCCTTCCCCAGAATATTTAGTTGAGCAGCGAGAATATAATAAAAGCTAAAACTGGTCACTTTTGACAAGTCCTCTTTAAGGTTTTCTCCACATCTGTGTTTGGATTCAGTTGTTCTACTCCATCAAATGACAGACAGCAGAGTTCGTCTTTCTCCCTGAAGAGACAATTTGAATATTTCCTAGAGGTGCATTGAGGCTTAAAGTCTCCTCACTGGCATGCTGGAATGGTGTGTTAGAGGTGCTTCACACACAGCGAGCTCGCTGCCGAGATCGCTGCTGAGTCACGGTTTTTGTGACGCAGCAGTGACCTCATTAGCGATCTCGCTGTGTGTGACACTGAGCAGCGATCTGGCCCCTGCTGCGAGATCGCTGCTCGTTACACACAGCCCTGGTTCGTTTTCTTCAAAGCCGCTCTCCTGCTGTGACACACAGATCGCTGTGTGTGACAGCAAGAGAGCGACAAATGAAGCGAGCAGGGAGCAGGAGCCGGCGTCTGACAGCTGAGGTAAGCTGTATCCAAGATAAACATCGGGTAACCAAGGTGGTTACCCGATATTTACCTTAGTTACCAGCCTCTGCAGCTCTCACGCTGCCTGTGCTGCCGGCTCCGGCTCTCTGCACATGTAGCTGCTGTACACATAGGGTTAATTAACCCGATGTGTACAGCAGCTAGGAGAGCAAGGAGCCAGCGCTAAGCAGTGTGCGCGGCTCCCTGCTCTCTGCACATGTAGCTGCATTACACATCGGGTTAATTAACCCGATGTGTACTGTAGCTAGGAGAGCAAGGAGCCAGCGCTCAGTGTGCGCGGCTCCCTGCTCCCTGCTCACACAGCTAAGCGGTGTGCACTGGTAACTAATGTAAACATCGGGTAACCATACCCGATGTTTACCTTAGTTACCAGTCTCCGCAGCTTCCAGACGGCGGCTCCGTGCAAGCGCAGCGTCGCTTGCACGTCGCTGCTGGCTGGGGGCTGTTCACTGGTCGCTGGTGAGATCTGCCTGTTTGACAGCTCACCAGCGACCATGTAGCGATGCAGCAGCGATCCTGACCAGGTCAGATCGCTGGTCGGATCGCTGCTGCATCGCTAAGTGTGAAGGTACCCTTAGTCTCTGTATGGAGAATAGCTTCCCCTTTAGACTACGTCTTAAGCCTGCTTTACACGCTGCAATGTATCTTACAATGTGTCGGCGGGGTCACGTCGTAAGTGACGCACATCCGGCATCGTAAGTTACATTGCAGTGGGTGACAGGTACGTGCGATTGCGATTGAAAGTTAAAACGTTCATCGCACGCACATCGTACCTTTCTCTAGAATTGCACGTCAGATTGTTCATCGTACCCGGGGTAGCACACATCGCTGTGCGTGACACCCCGGGACCGATGAACAGATCTTACCTACGTCCTGCGGCTCCCGGCCAGTAGTGCGGAAGGAAGGAGGTGGGCGGGATGTTTACGTCCCGCTCAGCTCCGCCCCTCCGCTTCTATTGGCCGGCTGCCTCGTTACGTCGATGTGACGCCAAACGTCCCTCCCACTCCAGGAAGTGGACGTTCGCCGCCCACATCGAGGTCGTATGGCAGGTAAGTACGTGTGACGGGGGTTAATAGTTTGTGCGGCACGTTCAACAAATTGAACGTGCCACACATACGATGGGGGCGTTGCAAATCGCATGCGATATCGTATGCAAAATTGCAACGTGTACAGCAGGCTTTAGCCTTTCATACAGCCAGATCAGATCTCATACTTTGCACTGACGAGGGACAAACAACCCAAAATGCCGTGTCTGAAAATCGAGGTTCTGATCTGTCTTAAATCCTAAGGGCTACTTTGCACGCTGTGACATCGCTAGCCGATGATAGCGATGCCGAGCGAGATAGTACCTGCCCCCGTCGCACATGCGATATCTTGTGATAGCTGCCGTAGCGAATATTATCGCTACGGCCGCTTCACACGCACTTACCTGCCCTGCGACGTTGCTCTGGCCGGCGACCCGCCTCCTTCCTAAGGGGGTAGGTCGTGCGGCGTCACAGCGACGTCACACGGCAGGCAGCCAATAGAAGCGGAGGGGCGGAGATGAGCGGGACGTAAACATCCCGCCCACCTCCTTCCTTCCGCATAGCCGGTGGAGGAAGGTAAGGAGAAGTTCCTCGCTCCTGCGGCTTCATACATAGCGATGTGTGCTGCCGCAGGAACGAGGAACAACATCGTACCTGTCGCTGCAGCGAAATTATGAAAATGACCGACACTACACAGATCACCGATTTACGTCGCTTTTGCGATCGTTTATCGGTGCATCTAGGCTTTACACGTGCCGGATGTGCGTCACTTTCGATTTGACCCCAACGACTTCGCAGTAGCGATGTCACAATGGGCAAAGTACCCCTTAGTCATATGACCTGACTCGTTGGAGGGTCGCTTTTAGTGATGGGCAGGCAGTCCGGGTCTTTTTGGTGATCCAATTCCCATGGCTCCGCTCACCTAAAACAACCGGCTCTTTCGGATAGTTAATGGCACCCTATTAAATATGTGTTTACCGCAGGTGGACACATATTTAAGCTTGTGTTAAGGCCGCCAAAACCACGCCCACCCGTGACTAAACCCTATCCACTCACAATGGGTCAATTAATTTGCTGAGTTTTGTTCAGGTGGGGTAAGTGACAGGTGGTTTTCCGGTGCTCACACTACACACACTTCGCATGCAGTTAGGTACCTTCCCCACAGGGGGGAGTGGACTGAGGTGGACAGGGAGAGTTAGCCAGTAGTATGGGTTTTCCCAGTCACCAGAACAACCACTGGGGGCGGGTGCCACATGGGGTATAAGAGGAGGTAGCCATGATACATAGTGAGCTTTGCTGAAGGGAAGTCCCCTGAGACCAGACTGGGTGCAGGAGAGCACCAGTTCTGGTGGGACACACAGTTTATCTTGCCGTTGTGGAGCCTGGGGCCTGTGAGCTGGAGCTCGGCGCAGGTTACTTCTGCCAGTCGCTTGATAGCGAGGACAAACAGGACATTTACACTGACACCGGTAACCGCCTGGAACTTGCACCAGATAACCACAGACTTACCAGCAGTGAACCAGTATGCTCTCGGGCAATCTCCTAACCAGTGAGTAAACACCTGAACCGGACCTCTTGCCTCATTGCCATTATTTACCGGTGATGCCGGTCCGGCACCCACGGCCCCTCTACCAGCCAGCCACCCTCTTGAGGCAACCACTCCACCTGTGGGGAGTGACTCCATCTTGGCTGCAATCAACTTCGACCACTGGTGAGAAGAACCCTGCAGCGGTGGCCCCCTACCTGGCTGCACACCACAGGTGGCGTCACGATACAAACTTTAAAAATATTCCCCTGCACAAAAGCCCCTTCAAGCGACCCCCCAGGGTCACGGAACCGGGCAACAGCCACCCAGTGAACTGTTCCCTGTAAATATACGTCCCGGAACCGAGTACCCCATAGCACTGGGGCGAGTCACAAACACATAGAAATCCATTGTAATTAATGGAGGCTTCCCAGGTAACCTGTGTGACAAAATATTTTGGAAAGATTATCCAATGTCTATGGATAGCATTGGCAATGTCATGCATGTTAAGGTGCTAGGACACCCTATAAATTACTTTTCTTCCCTGGCTGCTTTTTATGATAAAAAAAACATTGCACAGTACTCCTCTTCCGTAGGTCTACCATCAAGTCTGGGCCACTAATCCTGGCGTCTGGCAACAGCTGCGGCACTGATGTTAACTTGGCAGTACGATAGCAAATTAGTGTCACAGTTGTTTGCCAGACTCTAGTATGAATAGAGTCCTACGCTGACATGACACCAAGCCAGTGCAAAGCTGAACACTGCATGAGAATTAGTGAGATCAGCAACTCTAGAGCGGCGTCCATCCACACGTGAGTGCCCTGTTATGCTAGAGCCGCTGAGCTCACTGATTGGCTGTAGCATGGACGTCACCTCCACAGCGCAGCGGCGGGGACTTGATATGTGGATCCATCAATGGATGAATGGTGGAAGGTGAGTACAGTGCATTTATTTTATAGTAAACTGTAACCAAGTGAGAAAGTAATAACAAAAAACAACTTCACTTTCCACTACAGACAGGATTATGACTGCGAATAATAATGTCCGGTGACATTGGGACCACAAATGTAATCATAATGTGTAGATTTCACACGTCACAGAGCGTTTCAGGCTTATGTGAAGGGAGAGGCGCTTGTCTTCTCGCTGTCCTTCTTCCAATGCATTATATATGAGAATGAAATGACATCCTGCCGTGCAGGGCACCAGGTTATATGATTGTTACCATGGCAGCCTGCCAATCTGTGGAATACCTCCTTCGTGATACTTACCACCGAGATGAACATGAAAGGTTCTTTCAGGAAGAAAATGAAATATAATTTGATTACAATGAATTTTCCGCCTTTTAAACCAAAATACATGAAAGAGCAAAAAATAAAATAAAACTGGGCATTTAAAATCAAAGGTTTGTTAACATTTATATAGGGCAATAAGGGAGTCTTATATCCATGTAAATTCTTTATAAACCATAATGGTGGTATAATCTAATATATAAAGCTGAATGTACAGTATGTATGTGTGTATGTCCGCTAAACGAATCCGCACTGTCACATTTACAATCAAGAAATTTTGCACAGATGCCTCATGTGACTTAGGGAGTGTCTTAGACTATGTTTTGACGGGAAAATTTAACCCCGTGCTTTACAGTTACTCCCTAAAATTCTGCCTCTATTAAAGTCAATGGAACTGGGAGCTACAGGTCATTAATAGCAGCTGTGATTGGTTGATATAGGCAACAAAGGACATTCTTAGTATAAGAAGCTTATGTGTGAGGTAATATGATGTTGGTGGAGAGACAGATACAATTAGAGACAAACAGACATAGGCACAGACATAGGCACATACAAAGATAGACAGACAGGGTAAGAGACAGACAGACAGGCACACAGGGAAAGAGACAGGCAGGGAAAGAGGCAGACAGGGAAAGAGACAGACAGGAAGACAAGGAAAGAGGCAGACAGTGAAAGACAGATGGGGAAAGATACAGACAGATAGACAGGGAAAGAGACAGACATAGAAAGAGACAGACAGAGAAATATACAGACAAAGAGACAGACAGAGAAATATACAGACAATGAGACATACAAAAGACAGACAGGGAAAGATACAGACAAAGAGAAAGACAGACAGTGAAAGAGACAGATACACAGAGACAGACACATATAGACAGACCGACACACAGAGACAGACACAGAGACAGACAGGGAGATAGAGAGAGACAGACAGAGACAGACACACAGACACACAGATAGACAGACAGACCAGGAAAGAGACAGACAGAGAGAGACAGACATAAAAATACAGAGACAGACAGGAAAATAGACAGACAGAGATAGACAGATAGAGAGAGCCAGACAGAGACAGACAGACAAAGAGATACAGAAACAGACAGACAGAGACAGACATATAGAGAGAGACAGACAGATAGATAGAGAGACAGACAGACAGACTGGGAGAGAGACAGAGAGACAGCTACTATCCCGGGCAACGCCGGGTACTACAGATAGTCTAATATATAAAGCTTAATGTATGTATGTATGTGTATGTATGTCTACTAAAGTAATCCGCACCGTTGCATTTACAATCACGAAATTTTGCACAGGCACCCCATTTGACTTAGAGAACGTCATAGACTATGTTTTGAGGGGAAAATGTAACCCCGTGCTTTACAGTTATTTGCCCAAAAATCTGCTTACATTAAGGTGAATGGAGCTGGGAGCTACAGGTCATTAATAGGAGCTCTGATTGGTTGCTATAGGCAACGATGGACATTCTTAGTATAAGCTTATATGTGAGGTAATATGATTTTGGTAGAGACAAATACACAGAGGCACACAGAGTCAGAGATACACAGAGACAGACACACACAGAGATAGACACAGAGAGACACACACAGAGACACACACAGAGACAGACAGAGAAAGAGAAACAGAGATACAGACAGAGACACTCAAAGACAGTCAGAGACAGACAGAAACAGACAGACAGAGACAACTAGAGACAGACAGAGACACACAGAGACAGAGAGAGAGGCATACAGAGACAGAGAGGGAGATAGACAGTCAGAGAGGGAGACAGACAGACATAGAGGGAGAGAGACACTTAGTTACTATCCCAGGCAACGACAGGTACTACAGCTAGTAATTAATAAGTATGAAACTTAGTATTTTAAGGCAAATTAAAGAGAATGTCCACTACCTGGACAATCAATTTTTAGATTACACAGTCCCACTTATAAAATAAAAATAACAGGCATTCACTTTCCGCACTGGCACCATTCCAGTGATTTGGACACCAGGTCTCCTGTGACCTGCAGCCAATCAGCAACCACTGTGTTCTCACGTCCTTCGGACAAGCCTCGGTCTGTGATCAGAGGGACTGCAGCAGCTCAAGAGCGGTTGCCGATTGGCAGCAGGGCTCACACGGCTTAACAATATTATAGAAGAGCTGGCACAGACAACACTGGAATGGCGCCGGTGCTAGAGGTGAGTACCTGTTATTTTAATTTTACAGAAGGGACTAATTCATTTAATCCCTTCACTCTCGGGCGATTTTCCGTTTTTTATTTTTTCCTCCCCTCCTTCCACGAGCCATAACTTTTTTATTTTTCTGTCAATCTTTCCATAGGACGGCTTATTTTTTGCGGGACGAGTCGTGCTTTTGAATAAAACCATTAGTTTTACCCAGTGGAGTACCGTCAATAGAGGCAAACCACGCCACTGCTACGGGGCCCGCGAGCTTGAGGGGTCTGGGGCGGTGTCTGCATTTTAACTTTCGTGCATCATGCCCCCGGGCCGTCACCAAGCAACTGATTAATGCCGCTGGGTGCCGGCACTGTTTGTATAGCTGCAGGCTGGCCGACTGTAACGCCTGCTTGGATCCACAGACTCAGACAGGCTGTAATGGACAGGCTAGAGGGAAGCCACTCACCAAGCAGGACCCCCAGAACCCTGAAACCCTTTAACCCCTATACAGGGATTTGGAATTACACAGGGCCTGGGAGATCACTACCTGTTGAAGGCTGCAGTCTGAGAGAGTAGTCGTCAGGCACGGTCAAACCAGGAATTGCGGAACAGGGACAGAATCGGCAGACAAGGACGTAATGAGAAACAAGCAGAGGTCAAAACCAGATTGGGCAGTGAGGTACAAAAACAGCAGGCAGAAGGGTAGTCAGGGAACAAGCGGTAATCAGCACACAAAATCACATGATGGACCAGGAGCCAGAATTTTCAGAACTTTCTGTGGCAGAGGTCAGCAGACAGAAGGGGCATTAAAAAGGGTGTGGTGTCTTTCCATAGGCTGTAGCTGAATGATGGTACTTCAGCTGGGAGACACCCGCCACCTACAGTCAGCTAATGGCACCGCAGATCCTCAGGAAACCCAGACCAGTGGATGAGCGGAGCCTGCGCCCACCGGTGCCGCTGGCATCGACTCCTCTCCCATCACCAGCACTATCCACGGCAGGAACACGGTGTTGCCTGGCGATCAGAGTAGAAGTCGATGGAGCGGACTCCGGTGGTGATGTAACACCGACGCAGAGATGCAGACGTGCCCACACTGCACACTGTGCGCGGCCTGCGCTGAAGAGGAGGGAGTGGCCAGGCAGCTTCTTCCTCCAATCATATAGCTGTGAGAGATGCCAGGAGGAAAACAGCCAAACAGGAGAGGGGCGGGAGCTTGTTCAGTACAGCCGCGGGAGAATGAAATGATGAAAAGGAAAACATTGCTGGAGTGGAGGAGGGGTAGAGACCACAGAAAAGAGACATTTTCCAAATGTACACAAAACAATGTGTTCCTATTATGTAGTATACATTTGTATGAAATATGTTATTATGAAATATGTTATTATGAAATATGTCCATTAAAGCCAGCTTTACACCTTACAATTAGGTATGCGATCTCGTATGCGATGTGACACGCCCAGGTCGCATATGCGATCTAATGAGATTGCACGTAGGTCGTTCATTTGCTGTCACACGTGCGTTAGTAGTCTATGTTAAATTGATCAATTTTGTGTGCGACCCTTTAGATCACGTGTTCTGTGACGTATGCATAGGGCACCTTTTTTTTTTTTTATTTATTGACTTGACAAGCGTGTGTAATGTGTAGGGATGCGTTTTTACTATGTCATCTGCCATTCAGCTCTGCTACATGGCCGCTAACAGCAGACACAGACAGCCATGTAGCAGCGGTGAATGGCAGATGACAGCAGACACAGACAGAGCCGCACTGTCAGAATGAACTCGGGTGAACCTCACCCGACTTCATTGTCATGCTGCGGCTCTGTCTGTGTTGCGTCTTGATTAGCGGTCACCTGTGAAGGACTCACCGGTGACCGCTAAACTCCTGAGTAACTGAATTGAGCAGCCCTCTCTCATATACTCACCGATCCCCGATCCCCGGCACTGCACGGCGTTCACACTGCTCCGGCGGCTTTTACTGTTTTGAAAAAGCCGGCCGCCCATTAAACAATCTCGTATTCCCTGCTTACCCCGCCCACCGGCGCCTATGATTGGTTACAGTGAGACACGCCCCCCACGCTGAGTGACAGGTGTCACACTGCACCCAATCACAGCAGCCGGTGGGCGTGTCTATACTGTGTAGTGAAATAAATAATTAAATAATTAAAAAAACCGGCGTGCGGTCCCCCCCAATTTTAAAACCAGCCAGATAAAGCCATACGGCTGAAGGCTGGTATTCTCAGGATGGGGAGCTCCACATTATGGGGAGCCCCCCAGCCTAACAATATCAGCCAACAGCCGCCCAGAATTGCCGCATACATTATATGTGACAGTTCTGGGACAGTACCCGGCTCTTCCCGATTTGCCCTGGTGCGTTGGCAAATCGGGGTAATAAGGAGTTATTGGCAGCCCATAGCTGCCAATAAGTCCTAGATTAATCATGTCAGGCGTCTATGAGACACCCTCCATGATTAATCTGTAAATTACAGTAAATAAACACACGCCCGAAAAAATCCTTTATTGGAAATAAAAAACACACACACATTCCCTGGTTCACCACTTTAATCAGCCCCAAAAAGCCCTCCTTGTCCGGCGTAATCCAGGATAGTCCAGCGTCGCATCCAGCGCTGCTGCATGGAGGTGACTGGAGCTGCAGCAGACACAGCCGCTCCGGTCACCTCCACGCAGCTAATGAAGACAGCCGCGCGATCAGCTGATCTGTCACTGAGGTTACCCGCTGTCACTGGATCCAGCGGTGGCCGCGGGTAACCTCAGTGACAGATCAGCTGATCGCGCTACTCACCGCCGCTCCGGTCAGCTCCAGTCAGCAACTGAGGTGAGTAGCGCGATCAGCTGATCTGTCACTGAGGTTACCCGCGGCCACCGCTGGATCCAGTGACAGCGGGTAACCTCAGTGACAGCTCAGCTGATCGGGCGGCTTTCTTCATTAGCTGTGTGGAGGTGACAGGAGCGGCTGTGTCTGCTGCAGCTCCGGTCACCTCCATGCAGCAGCGCTGGATGCGACGCTGGACTATCCTGGATTACGCCGGACAAGGAGGGCTTTTTGGGGCTGATTAAAGTGGTGAACCAGGGAATGTGTGTGTGTTTTTTATTTCCAATAAAGGATTTTTTCGAGCGTGTGTTTATTTACTGTAATTTACAGATTAATCATGGAGGGTGTCTCATAGACGCCTGACATGATTAATCTAGGACTTATTGGCAGCTATGGGCTGCCAATAACTCCTTATTACCCCGATTTGCCAACGCACCAGGGCAAATCGGGAAGAGCCGGGTACTGTCCCAGAACTGTCGCATATAATGTATGCGGCAATTCTGGGCGGCTGTTTGCTGATATTGTTAGGCTGGGGGGCTCCCCATAACGTGGAGCTCCCCATCCTGAGAATACCAGCCTTCAGCCGTATGGCTTTATCTGGCTGGTTTTAAAATTGGGGGGGACCGCACGCCGTTTTTTTTTAATTATCTAATTATTTATTTCACTACACAGTATAGACACGCCCACCGGCTGCTGTGATTGGGTGCAGTGTGACACCTGTCACTCAGCGTGGGGGGGCGTGTCTCACTGTAACCAATCATAGGCGCCGGTGGGCGGGGTAAGCAGGGAATACGAGATTGTTTAATGGGCGGCCGGCTTTTTCAAAACAGTAAAAGCCGCCGGAGCAGTGTGAATGCCGTGCAGCGCCGGGGATCGGGGATCGGTGAGTATATGAGAGAGGGGGATAGACTGACATGGACAGAGAGAGAGGGACAGAGATAGTGACGGACTGACAGAGATTAGTGAATGACAGACATCGTGAGGCGCTTCAGAACGCAGCTTTTCAGCTGCGCTCTGAAGCAGACCTTTTTTAAGCTGCGGTGCAGAGCGCACACCTGCGCACATAGCATCAGACACCAAAATCGTATGAGGGATGTCACACGTTACAATTGACTAGTTTCGTACTACCAAACGTCCAATGTATGAGGAATAAACGACGTGTATGCGATCACCGTATTTTCGTTCAATATCGATCGCATGTAGGTTTCACACGCAAATACATCACGAACGATGCCGGATGTGCGTCACTTACAACTTGACCCCGACGACGGATTGAAAGATCTATTGAAGTGTGTAAAGCAGGCTTAACATGTTCATTAACTAGGTCATGACCATATTACTCTAATGCCCCTCAATAGTGTTTCACATGTGACAGTGTGATCTTTACTTAATCTTCTATTTTATAGTCTTCACACTCCTTGTCCGTAGCCCCCCATTGGTCCAATGCTGCTAGCTTGGAATCCTGCTTAAGTACAGGGTAACATACTCTGACTGTGTAATTTATGGTACAACATAGTTTTCTTTTATGTATCATGTAATAATTTTATGCATGTTCTCAGTATCTTATCCTATATGATTTGCCTATAGCGCCAGATTTCTCCCCCTTCAATCAATAAACCCTGAAATTTACACACAATATACCCAACTCTACCTTGGTTAGAGGTATGCCTATATATGTCATATAGATATATACATTAGTCTATATACTTTCCTATACCTCTCTTTAATAACAAATGTATACCATTATGGACCCTAATATCATTTTTTATGTATCCTCAGGTTATACAGTCTTTCTCTCATCCCATTCTTCATGTGAATACCCTACAATCACTTTATCTTTATAGGTACGTGTCAGTTACTGGTTTTTCATCTTCTGTACCTCATTTTTCTAGGTTAACCCCTATACTCGCTTGAAAAATATCAAAATGTCTTGTATTTATTATCACTAATGCAAATTTGAGAACTCTTGGTAATTGCTGACTAATATAGTCTGTATTCCCTACATTTCATGTTAAACATTGTTTCATAGTTTCATAGTTTTTAAGGTTGAAGGGAGACTCTAAGGGCGGTTTTGCACGTTGCGACATCGCACGTGCGATGTCGATGGGGTCAAATCGAAAGTGACGCACATCCAACGTCGCAGTCGATATCGCAACGTGTAAAACCTTTTTGATACGATGAACGAGCGCAAAAGCGTCGTTATCGTATCATCGCTGCAGCCTCTGACATTTCCATAATGCCGGTGCAGCGACAGGTGCGATGTTGTTCCTCGCTCCTGCGGCAGCACACATCGCTGTGTATGAAGCCGCAGGAGCGAGGAACTTCACCTTACCTGCCGCCGCCGGCTGCAATGAGAAGGACGGAGGTGGGCGGGATGTTTACATCCTGCTCATCTCCGCCCCTCCGCTCCTATTGGCCGCCTGCCGTGTGACGTCTCTGTGACGCCGCACGACCCGCCCCCTTAGGAAGGAGGCGGGTCACCGGCCAGAGGGACGTCGCACGGCAGATATGTGCGTGTGAAACTGCCGTAGCGATAATAATCGCTACGGCAGCTTTCACTAGATATTGCACGTGCGACGGGGGCGGGACTATCGCTGCAGCATCGGTAACACATTGTTACCGATGTCGCAGCGTGCAAAGCCCGCCTTAGTCCATCTAGTTCAACCCGTAGCCTAACATGTTGATCCAGAGGAAGGCAAAAAAACCCCAATGTGTCAAATAAGCTCCAATGGGGAAAAAAATTCCTTCCTGACTCCACATATGGCAATCAGACTAGTTCCCTGGATCAACACCCTGTCATAAAATCTAATATACATAACTGGTAATATTATATTTTTCAAGAAAGGCGTCCAGGCTCTGCTTAAATGTTAGTAGTGAATCACTCATTACAACATCATGCGGCAGAGAGTTCCATAGTCTCACTGCTCGTACAGTAAAGAATCCTCGTCTGTGGTTATGATTAAACCTTTCCTCGAGACGTAGCGGATGCTCCCGTGTTCCAGTCGCAGGCCTAGGTGTAAAGAGATCTTTGGAAAGGTCTCTGTACTGTCCCCTCATATGTTTATACACTGTGATTAGATCCCCCTAAGCCTTTGTTTTTCCAAACTAAATAACCTCAAGTTTAATAACCTGTCTTGGTATTGCAGCCCACCCATTCCTCTAATAATCGAGGTCGCTCTTCTATCTACCTGTAAGATTATGCTATTTATAACCTTCTATACTTTTGCTATGAAGAAAAGCATCCATTCCTCTCTTAAATTCATTCAGTGAGTTGGCCATCACCACTTCCTCAGGAAGAGAGTTCCAGAGCCTCACTGCTCTTACCGTGAAGAACCCTCTTCTATGCTGATGTAGGAATATTCTTTCCTCCAATCGAAGAGAATGCCCCCTTGTTCTTGTCATAGTCCTTGGTACAAACAGATCATGGGAGAGATCTCTATATGGCCCTCTGATATATTTGTACATATTTATTAGGTCTCCCCTAAGTCTTCTCTTTTCTAAATAGACCTAATTTTGATAACCTTTCCGTGTATTGTAATGCACCCACTCCATTTATTATTTTAGTAGCCCGCCTCTGAACCCTTTCAAGTTCAGTAATGTCTTTCTCCAAGTGTGGTCTGACGAGTGATTTGTACAGAGGGAGAATGATGTTTTCATCTCGTGCCCCCAGACCTCTTCTAATGCATCCCATCACCCTATTTGCTTTGGTGGCTGCTGCCTGACACTGGGCACTCCAATTTAGATTCCTATTGACTAAGATGCCTAAGTCTTTTTCCATGTCTGATTTCCCCAGCGGTTTCCCATTTAGTAAGTAATCGTAGCATCTGTTTCTCCTTCCCATGTGCATAACCTTACACTTATCTGTGTTAAACTTCATTTGCCATTTTTCAGCCCAATTCTCCAATTTACTCAAATCCATCTGTAGTTGCAAACTGTCCTCCTTTGTGTTAACTACCTTACATAGTTTTGTATCATCTGCAAATACTGATATTTTACTCTGTAAACCATCCACCAGATTATTAATAAATATATTAAATAGTAGGGGCCCAATACAGACCCCTGTGGCACCCCACTAGTAACCCTGGCCCAATCTGAGTATGCGCCATTAATAACCACTCTTTGTTTTCTACCACTAAGCCAGCTACCTACCCATCTACACACATTTTCCCCGAGCCCAAGCTTTCTCATGATACTTAGCAGACTTTTATGTGGGACAGTGTCAAATGCTTTACCGAAGTCGAGATAAATGACATCCATTGATTCTCCTCGGTCCATGTGAGAGCTTACATCCTCATAGAAGCTGATCAGGTAAGTTTGACAGGAGCGATCCTTCATAAATCCATGTTGATATGGAGTTAAACAATTATTAACATTGAGACATTCCATAATAGTATCCCTTAAAAACCCTTCAAACATTTTACCCACAACAGATGTTAAGCTTACCGGCCTATAGTTTCCAGGTTCCCTTTTACACCCTTTTTTGAATATTGGTACCACATTTGCGAGCCGCCAATCCAGTGGAACAGACCCAGTTTCTATAGAGTCTTTAAATATAAGGAATAGAGGCCTGTCTATCACATTACTTAACTCCCTTAATACCCGAGGGTGAATGCCATCAGGGCCTGGTGATTTGTCAATTTTAATGTTACTAAGTCGGTTCTGCACTTCTTCCTGGGTTAGGCAGGTCATACTTAATGAAGCGTTTACATGATCACTCTGCATTTCCCGTGGCATATGCTTTTCCTGTGTGAACACAGTTGAGAAAAAAGTATTTAAAACATTTGCTTTTCCCACATCGCTTTCTATGATTTTACCCTCATTATTCTTTAAAGGGCCAACACTATCAATTTTAATCTTTTTTCTGTTTATATAATTAAAGAATAGTTTAGGATTTGTTTTGCTTTCCTTATCAATGAGTCTCTCAGTTTCTACTTTTGCTAAATGTATTTGTTTTTTTACACATTTTATTTTTTTCTCTATATATTTTTAATGCTTCTTCGCTGCCTTCTTGTTTTAGCTTTTTAAATGCCTTTTTCTTATTATTCATTGCCCCTTTTACATCCTTATTTAGCCACATTGGTTTTCTCCTGTTCCTAGCCCTTTTATTTCCGTATGGTATGGCTCGCTCGCAGTGGGTGTTTAATACCGATTTAAAAATTTCCCACTTATTTTCTGTGCTCCCATTTTTGAGGACATTTTCCCAATCAATTTGGCGAAGGTCTTCTCTAAGCTGATCAAACTTTGCTTTCCTGAAATTCAGCGTTTTTGTAACCCCCCTCCAAGGCACCTTACTGAAGGACAAGTGGAATTGTATTATATTGTGGTCACTATTCCCTAGGTGCCAATCCACTCGTACGTCTGTTATTCTATCTGGCCTGTTGCTTAAAATTAAGTCCAGAAGGGCTGCCCCTCTAGTTGGGCCCGGCACAAGTTGGGACAGATAATTATCCTTAGTTACTGACAGAAGCCGGTTTCCTTTCTGAGATACGCAGGTTTCAGTTTCCCATTTTATATCGGGGTAGTTGAAGTCCCCCATAATAATCACCTCATTGTGATTTGCTGCTTTGTCTATTTGTTTCAATAATACATTTTCAGTGGTTTCTGTTATATTTGGTGGCTTATAACAAACCCCTATGAGGATTTTATTAGTTTTCCCTCCTTGTATCTCCACCCATAGAGACGCCACCTCTTCATTTCCCTCTTGAATATCTTCTCTTAGTCTGGGCTTTAAACTGGACTTTATATATAGACAGACTCCACCCCCTTTCCTTTTTTTACGATCCCTCCTAAACAATTGTAAGTCAATCAATTTTCTACTGCACTGTATATATTATGCACATCACTTGTCACTTGTTTATACATACAGATAACAAATCCTTGATGAAGGCCAAATTGTAGGCCGAAACGTCGGATTGAATTATGGACTGTATTTGTATTTTGTAACATTTTTACATTAAGCATCACCAAAGAAAGCAACTCTCCAGTTTTTTTCTACCTCCATGTTTACATTTGGTGTGCCAGAGTTAGAGTCTAAAGCATGCTTTACACGGTACGATCTATCGTGCAATTTCACGATCGATCGTACCCGCCCCCGTCATTTGTGCGTCACGGGCAATTAGTTGCCCGTGGCGCACTAAGTCGTTAGCCCCCGTTACACGCACTTACCTGCTGTGCGACGTCGCTGTGGGCGGCGAACATCCTCTTCCTGAAGGGGGAGGAACGTTCGACGTCACAGCGACGTCACACAGCGGCCGGCCAATAGAAGCGGAGGGGCAGAGATGAGCGGGACGTAAACATCCCGCCCACCTCCTTCCTTCCGCATAGCCGGCGGGTGTCGCGGGACGGAGGTAAGCTGATGTTCATCGTTCCCGGGGTGTCACATGGAGCGGCATATGCTACCCCGGGAACGATGAGCAACCGGCGCCATATTAATTAATTGAGATTATGAAACTGAGCGACGAGTACACGACTCATGATTTGTGAGCGATACTGCGTCGATCGGAGGTGTCACACAGCCCGACGTCGCAAGCGATGCCGGATGTGCGTCACAAAAACCGTGACCCCGACGATCTATCGCACAATAGATCGTCTCGTGTAAAGCACCCTTTACTACTACATTATTTTTACTCTAGAGCACCCACTTTCAGGTGGTCGAGACAGACTTTACTCTTTCTTTATCACTGTGTGTGTGTGTGGCTGTTGCCCCAGTGCTGTGCCATCACTGTGTGTGTTTGTGTGTGTGTCTGTTGCACCTGTGCCATCACTGTGTGTGTGTCTGTTGCCCCTGTGGTGTGCCATCACTGTGTGTGTTTGTTTTGCCCATGTGGTGTGCCATCACTGTGTGTTATGCCCATGTGCTGTGCCATCAGTGTGTGTGTGTGTGTCTGTTACCCCCGTGCAGTGCCATCACTCCGTGTGTCTGTTGCCTCTGTGCTGTGCCATCAGTGTGTGTGTTACCCATGTGCTGTGCCATCAGTGTGTGTGTTGCCCATGTGCTGTGCCATCAGTGTGTGTGTATATTTTTGCCCATGTGCTGTGCTATCTGTGTTTTGCCCATGTGCTGTGTCATCAGTGTGTGTGTGTGTCTGTTGCCCCTGTGCTGTGCCATCACTGTGTGTGTGTGTGTTTTTCCCATGTGCTGTGCCATCAGTATGTGTTTTGCCCATGTGCTGTGCATCAGTGTGTGTGTGTATATATTTTGCCCATGTGCTGTGCTATGTGTCTGTGTGTGTGTTTTGCCCATGTGCTGTGCCATCACTGTGTGTGTTTTGCCCATGTGCTGTTCCATCAGCGTAAATGCATGCGTCCTGCGTCCCCTGCACAATCTATGAAGATTGTGCATAATCCGTGCGCAAGATGCTTTTTTGAACGTAGCGATTTGAGTGTCAAAGATTTAACAAAATCACTGTGTTTACAAATGCAGCATGTCACTTATTTTGTGCGCTTTGGATGCTACTCCCACTCTGTCTATGGGAGAGGCAGCATCCAGAGCGCATGAAATCGGCATCTATGCTGCAAACACACTGCATCCATTAAGCAGTGTTTCTGCAGCAATTTACAGCGCACATGTACTGCCAAATCGCTGCAGAAATTTCAGCATGGACACGACGCAGCGTGTGCACATAGCCTAAAGGCCGCTTTACACGTTGCGATATCGTTACCGATATCGCTAGCGTGCGTACCCGCCCGCATCGTTTGTGCGTCACGGGCAAATCGCTGCCCGTGCCGCACAACATCCCTTACACCCGTCATACTACTTACCTGCCTAGCGACGTCGCTGTGACCGGCGAACCGCCTCCTTTCTAAGGGGGCGGTTCGTTCGGTGTCACAGCAACGTGACTAAGCGGCCGCCCAATAGAAGCGGAGGGGCGGAGATGAGCGGGACGGACATCCCGTCCACCTCCTTCCTTCCTCATTGCCGGCGGCCGCAAGTAAGGTGAGGTTCCTTGTTCCTGCAGTGTCACACATAGTGATGTGTGCTGCTGCAGGAACGACGAACAACCTGTGTCCTGCAGCAGCAACGATAATTGGGAATAGGGGAGCATGTCAACAATTAGCGATTTTATACGTGTTTGCGACGATTTTTGATCGCACCTAGGTGTCACACGCAACGACATCGCTAATGAGGCCGGATATGCGTCACAAATTCAGTGACTCCAACGACATCGCTTTAGTGATGTCGCAGCATGTAAAGTGGCCTTAAGGCTATGAAGAGGGTCATAATCGTTACCATTATATGGGGGATACAGATGTGAAAATGTATATTGTGTGTGCGGTGAGGGGCATGAAGAAGGACATCACTACTTTAGGCCAAGTTCATATATTGCAGATTTTGGGGGTGGATTTGCAGTGTGAACTCACTGGTCTTGGTGCAGTAGACTTAGCTCAGTAACAGGATGGTGGTTATATTCAGACTCTATGTGGTGATATTTGGTCATCGAGTGGTGGCATTATTTTGCAATGTATTATTGGCCTTGGTTTGGTGAGTGTTGTTCAGTAACACTATGTAGTAGTATGCGTTATTTCTGACTATAAGCTGCCCCCCATAACATGTATGATGATTATTATGTTAATATTTTATTGTCATTTTTTTTATCGGGGGAGGGGGGCCCCATTCAGACTTTTGCTATGGAGCCCCATGTTTTCTATGTACGCACCTGGTTTTCATAGTGTACTAGAAAACGGGAAAAAAATTCCAAGTGCAGTGAAATTGAAAAAAAGTGCAATTGCATGATTGTTTTGGGGGTCTTTCATTCACCTTGGTCACTATATGTTAAAACTAATGTATCAGTATGATGCCTCAGGCCGGTATGAGTTTGTAGATACCAAACATGTATACAGTACATTTACTTTTATGTAATGGGTTAAAAATAATTCAGAAGTTTGTCTAAAAAAAGAATTGCGCTTTTGGCACCATTTTCTGAGACCCATAGCATTCTCATTTTTCCCCCCATTCCGGCGGGTGACAGGGGGAAAGTGCAGCACACAGCATGCGCTGTGAGCTCCACAAAGATGGCGCTCATCTCCTCCCTCTGCTATGATCTGGACAGACCAGGGGCGTGTCTAGCTTACAGCAGAAGCTGTCTCTGTGTTAGAGAATAGTGTCGGAGCCCGACAATCAGAATCAATGCACAGGGGGTGGCCATAAATGAGGGGAGTAACTGTCGTTACACACAGCAGATCCAAGATGACAGCCCCCAGTGTTTCAGTAAAAATAGATTAAAAACTAAATAAACAGTGAATTTAATTTTGTATTAAAAATACTTGATTCCATAATCACTATAATTAATACAAAAATAAAAAATCGCGACACCTTACATTTAATTCCTACAGCTGAGCAACTCAGACATTGCCCTGAAAATCTGGAACAGCAAAGAAGGTCCTGGCCAGACAATACCTGTTACCACCAGTGTGGAAGGCACTTGCTGGTAGAAATGTACCTTCCATCTATCACCACACTCTGCAGTACATACCCCCCCATTCAACCCAAGAGGGTGGACATATGTCAACCAGTGGACTCGGAATAGGGCATCTGCATACCCCTGCAGCAAGCCTGCCCAATGTTCCACCTTAAAGTTTAAATTTTGCAGGGACAGAAACCTCCTTGTGACCCAAGCATTCCTCTCCTTGGCTTGGCTCGTACGTGGATCGGTCACCAAGCGGAATGTCCTCGCCTCTAAATAATAAATGTCCTCCCTCTAAATAATAACAGAGAGACGCAAGTGCCCATTTAATGTCGATGCACTTCCTCTCCACTATACTGTACCTGGTTTCGGCTGGGGTAAGCTTTCGTCTCAGAAAAACAAAGGGATGACCTTCTCTTTTAATGTCTGGAAGACAGAAGTGCACCTAAACTGACCTACGATATGTCTGTCTGTTAAGATCTCTTTAGGAATCCCCACCCCAGAAAACATGCCCACGAGTTCTTGGCTATACGTTTAGCCAAGGTACCACCTTAGGATTCCAAGTGGCATAATCGAGAACTACTAGGATATGCTGGTGACCACCACATATTCATGGCCAATCTTTCGAATGGAACCTCTATAATCGGCAGAGGTACCTAGGGACTCAAAAAATGTCACCTGATACACTGGACAGGAGTCACAACACCATTTTACTTCTTGTGAGACCCCTAGCAGGAAAACTGCTGCAGGGTTTTCTTATGGCCCAAGTGTCCGCCAAGTATGTGCTGATGGGCTAGGTCCATTACCAGGCTGCAATAAGCCTTTGGCACTAGCAATTGTTCTACCATTTCACCCTGTATTTTGTAGACTTGATACACCAAGTCTTGGGGCACCTCAAAGTACGGAAATATGGTATTATGCCTCGGGTTGTTGGGGTTTCCCATCAACAATTATCACATTTTCCTTGACCCGCGACAAAGTAGAGTTACAGAGATGTGTCGTACTGAAACTATCACCAAATTCATTTAAGTCTGACAATTCAGCACCCAGAGGCAAGTCCTCTATTTCCCTGGCCATCATTTCATTGGGAGATTTCTCCCTCTCCTTCTTCGAAGTGGAGGTTACTCCTACAGCTGGCACCTCCTCCTCTGGTCCACAAGGCTCTTGCATTGCTTCTCTAGTACATTCCGTGGTCTATACTAGTGCAGACTCATGTGCACTGGATGGCACAAACATTAGCCATAGGGCAGTGAATAAGACAAAGTCCCTCCCAACTATTAGTTTGTAGTGAAGATTCGTAATCACTCTCATCTCATGGCATCATCTCCTGGCGGGTGTGTTTATTATGACTAGTGCAGTGGGATAGTTTTTTAGTCCCTGTTAATGCACAACATACTAAATTTCTGGCCGGTGAACTCTTTGGGTCGCACCAGGTTATTTTGCATCACGGTCACTGGGCTCCCCGAGTCCAGTAGGACCACTGCCGAGGTGCCCTCTACCTCAATACAATACAAATGTCCATCACTGGGTTCCCCCACAGTGCCAGTCACACAGACCCTTTTAGCACACAGGCACTGACGGTACCCAAAATTTGTGTCCATGGGCCCAGGCAGTTGGGGGCAGTCGATTCTTACATGGCCTTGCTCCTGGCATCTCCAGCAGACTATAGGGGCCCATTCCTCTTGGATAAGTCCTGAGCAACCCTTCTGGGCTCTGCTCTATGGGTTGGGATGGGGACTTATGGAACTTTCCTGTCACCCCTCCGAGTCCCTCCCCGGAGCTCCTCAGTAGCCCCATACCGCTCTATAAGGTGCACCATCTGTAGCGCATTATGAAGGAAAGCCTGTCCAACCCAACATTAAAGGGGGTAATGTAAGGCCCGCCAGAACTTATCAGCCACTATGCGGTTCACCATGGTGTGGAAGACAGAACCTCAGACTGCAATCACTTCTGTATCAGGTGCAGCAAGTCGTAACATTGGGATCTGGCAGGCTTGTAAGGGTTAAACTCTCACAGATACACCCGCTGGGTCCATACAATCACATTTACACCAAGTCGTGCTAGGATCTCACCATTGATGGCTGTTGTCTGGCCGGTAGGTCATAAAAGGCCTTCTGGGGTCCTGATGCCAGAAACTAAGCGATAACTTCCATCCATTGGTCCTGCGGTAGACCCTCCCTCTCGGCCACTCT